>NW_027524863.1:0-209967 GCF_052094955.1 Ictidomys tridecemlineatus
TGCTACAGAGAGCAGAGTTTGGAGACTGAGGTGCAGAAACATTGTTACAGAAACTAGAGGTTGCAAATTGGGGTGCAGAAAAAACGTTACAGAGACCAGAGTTTGGAGACTGCGGTATACAAAAACTGTTACAGAGTGCAGAGGTTGGATACTGGGGTAAAGAAGGACTGTTGCAGAGAGAGGAGGTTGGAGACTGGGGTCTAGAAAGATCGTTGCAGAGAGCAGAGTTTGGAGACTGGGGTGCAGAAGGACTGTTGCAGAGAGCAGAGGCTGGAAACTAGGGTGTAGAAGGACAGTTGCAGAGAGCAGATTTTGTAGAGTGGAGTGCAGATGGACTGTTGCAGAGAGCAGAGGTTGGAGACTGAGGTGCAGAAGGAATGTTAAAAAGAGAAGAGTTTGGAGACTGGGGTGTAGAAGCACTGTTACAGAGAGAAGAGGTTTGATAGTAGGGTTCAGATGAATCTTACAGAGAGCAGAGGTTGAAGACTGGGGTACAAATGGACTGTTGCAGAGAGCAGAGGTAGAAGACTGGAGTGCAGAAGGACTGTTACACAGAGCAGAGTTTGGAGACTGAGGTGCAGAAAGATCGTTGCAGGGACCAGAGCCTGGATACTGAGGTGCAGTAGACTGTTGCAGAGAGCAGAGGTTGTAGACTGAGGTGCAGAAGGAATATTACAGAAAGTAGAGGTTTTAGATTTGGGTTCCATAGACCTGCTACAGAGATCAGAGTTTGGAGACTGGGGTGCAGAAAGACTGTTACAGAGAGCAGAGTTTGTAGACAGGGTTTCAGAAGCAACTCAAGGAGAGCAGAGTTTTGAGACTGAGGTGCAGCAGGACTGTTACAGAGAGCAGAGTTTGGATACTGGGGTGCAGAAGGATCATTGCAGATCACAGAGTTTTCAGACTGAGGTGCAGAAGGACTGTTGCAGAGAGCAGTTTTTGGAGACACGAGTGTATAAGGACTGTTGCAGAGAGTAGATGTTGGAGACTGGGATGAATAAAGATCGTCCTAGGGAGCAGAGGTTTGAGATTAGGGTGCAGAAGGACTGTTACAGAGAACAGAGGCTGAAGACTGGGGTGCAGAAGGCTTGTTACAGAGAGAAGAGTTTAGAAAAAGGGTGCAGAAGGACTGTTACAGAAGAAAGAGTTTGGAGACTGGGTTACAGAAAGATCTTACACAGAGCAGAGGTTGGAGAAAGGTGTGCAGAAGGACTGTTGCATAGAGCAGATGTTGGATACTGGGGTGCAAAAGGATCATTGCAGAGAGCAGAGGTTGGAGACTGGGGTGCAGAAGGACTGTTGCAGAGAGCAGATTTTGGAGAGTACTTTGCAGAAGGATCTTTGCAGACAGCAGAAGTTTGAGACTGGGGTGCAGAAGGAGTGTTACAGAGAGTAGACTTTCGAGACTGAGGTGCAGAAAGATCGATGCAGAGAGCTGAGTTTGGAGACTGAGGTGCAAAAGGACTGTTGCAGAGAGCAGAAGTTGGAGAATGAGGTGCAAAAGGACTGTTACAGAGCGTAGAGGTGGAAGATTTGGCAGCAAAAGGCCTGTTACAGATAGCAGAGGTTGGAGACTGGGGTGCAGAAGGATCGTTGTAGAGAGCAAAATTTTGAGACTGGGGTGCAGAATGATTGTTATAAAGAACAGAGGTTGGAAACCTGGGTGCAGAAGGCCTGTTACGGGCAGCAGAGTTTTGACAAGGGGTTCAGAAGTACATTTACAGAGAGTAGTTTTTTGGAGACTGAGGTGCAGAAGGACCGTTGCAGAGAACAGAGTTTGAAGCCTGAGGTGCAGAAAAATTATTACAGAGAGCAGATGTTGGAGACTGGGTTGCAGAGGGACTGTTGCAGAGAGCACAGGCTAGACACTGGGGTGTATAAGGACTGTAGCAGAGAGCACAGGTTCACATTTTGGTGCAGAAGGACTGTTGCAGAGAGCAGAGGTTGGAGATTGGGTTACATTAGGACTGTTACAGAGGCCGTGGTTGGAGATTTGGTGCAGAAGGACTGTTGCAGAATGCAGATGTTTGAGATTTGTGTGCAGAAAGACTGTTGCAGAGAGCAGAGTTTGTAGACTGAGGTGCAAAAAGACTCTTACAGAAAGCAGATGTTGGAAATTGTAGTGCAGATGGAGTGATACAGTAAGCAGAGTTTGGAGACTGGGGTTCGGACGAACTGTTGCAGAGAGCAGAGTTTGAAGATTGAAGTGAAGAAGCAGTATTACAGAGAGCAGAGGTTGGAGAATGGGGTGCAAAAGGCCTGTTACAGACAGCAGAGTTTGGAGACTGGGGTGCAGAAGGACTGTTACAGAGAGCAGAGTTTTGAGACTGGGGTGCAGTAGGATCCTTGCAGAGAACAAAGTTTTCAGAATGAGGTGCAGAAGGTCTGTTGCAGAGTGCAGAGTTTTTAAACTGAGGTGCAGAAGGAGTGTTACAGAGAGCAGAGATTGAAGACTTGGGTGCAGAAGGAACGTTGAATAGAGCAGATTTTTTAGAGTGCACTACAGGAGGACTGTTACAGAGAGAAGAATTTGGAGAATGGGGTGCAGAATGACCATTGCAGAGAGCAGATATTGGAGACTGTGGTGGAGAAGGACTGTTACAGAGAGCAGACGTTGGAGAGTGAGGTGCAGAAGGATTATTAAAGAGAGCAGAGGTTGTAGAATGGGGTGCAGAAGGACCATTACAAAGAGCAAAGGTTGGAGACTGAGGTACAGAAAGACTTTTAAAGAGAACAGAGTTTGGATACTGGGGTGCAGAAGAACTGCTACAAAGAGCAGAGTTTGTAGACTGGGATGAATAATGATCTTTCAGAGAGCAGAGTCTGGAGACTGGGGTGCAGAAGGACTGTTGCAGAGAGCAGAAGTTGAAGTCTGAGGTGCAGAAGGATCGTTGCAGAGAAAAGAGGTTGGAGATTGGGGTGCATAAAGACTGTTACAGAAAGCAGATGCTTGCAATTAGGGAGCAGAAGGAAAGATACAAAGAGAAGAGGTTGGAGACTGCGATACAAGAAGACTGTTACAGAGAGCAGAGGTTGGAGACTGAGTTGGAGATGGATCAGTACAGAGAGCAGAGGTTGGAGACTGGGGTGCGGAAAGACCATTAGTGAGAGCAGAGGTTGGAGATGAGGTGCATAAGGACATTTACAGAGAGCAGATGTTGGATACTGGTGTGCAGAAGAACTGTTACAGAGAGCAGAGTTTGGAGACTGAGGTGCAGAAAAATTTGTACAGAGAGGAGAGGTTGGTGACTGAGGTGCAGAAGGACTGTTACAGAGAGCAGATGTTGGGAACTGGGGTGCAGAAGGATCGTTGAAGAGATCAGAGTTTGGAGACTGAGGTCAGGAACAAAGTTACAGAAAGCACAGTTCGGAGACTGGGGAGCAGAGAAAATGTTGCAGAAAGCAGAGGTTGGAACTGGGGGGCAGAAAGACTATTGCAGAGAACAAATTTGGAGACAGAGGTGCAGAAGAACTGATACAGAGAGCAGAAGTTGGAGACTGAGGTCCAGAAGGATTGTTACAGAGATCAGAGTGTGGAGACTGGGGTGAAGAATGAGTGTTACAGAGAACAGAATTTAGAAATTGGGGTGCAGAAGAACTGTTACCGAGAGCAGAAGTTGGAGACTGGGGTGCAGAAGGACTGTTGCAGAGAGCAGAGTTTGGAGACTGAGGTGCAGAAGTATCGTTGCAGAGAGAAGAGGTTGGAGCCTGGGGTGCAGAAGGACTTTTACAGAGAGCAGAGGTTGGAGACCGAGGTGCAGAAAGATCGTTTCAAAGAGTAGAGGTTGGAGACTGGGGTGCAGAAGGACCGTTACAGATTGCAGAGGTTGGATACTGAGGTGAAAAAGGACTTTTACAGAGAGGAGAGGTTGGAGACTGGGGTTTCAAAGGATTCTTACAGAGAGCAGAGGATGGAGACTGGGGTGCAGAACTAGTGTTAAAGAGAGCAGAGTTTGGAGATTGGGGTTCAAAAGAACTGTTACAGAGAGCAGAGTTAAGGGATTGTAGTGCGGAAGGATCAGTGCAGAGAGCAGAATTTGGAGACTGAGGTGCAGAAGGATTTTACAGAAAACAGATTTTGGACACCGAGGTGCAGAAGGACTGTTACAGAGAGCAGAGCTTGGAGTATAGGGTGCAGAAGGACTGTTGCAGAGAGCAGAGTTTGGAGATTGGGTTGCAGAAAGATCGTTACAGAGAGCAGAAGTTAGAGATTGAGGTGCAGAAGGATCGCTACAGAAAGCAGAGTTTTGAGACCAGGGTGCAGTAGGATAGTTAGAGAAAGCATATGTTAAAGACTGGGGTGCAGAAGAAACGTTGCAGAGAGCATAGGTTGGAGACTGTGATGCAGAAAGACTGTAGCAGAGAGCAGAGGTTGGAGACTGGGGTATAGAAGGACTGTTGCAGAGAGCAGACTTTGGAGACTGGGATGCAGAATGATCCTTGCAGAGAGCAGCGGTTGGAGACTGGGGAGCAGAAGGTCCGTTGCAGAGTGATGAGGTTGGAGACTGAGGTGCAGAAGGAGTGCTACAGACAGCAGACTTTGAAGACTTGGTTGCAGAAGACCTGTTGCAGAGAGCAGATGTTGGAGACTTGGGTGCAGAAGGATTGTTAGAGATAGCACAGTTTGGAGATTGGGGTGTAGAAGGACCGATGTAGAGAGCAGAGGTTTCAGATTGAGGCTTAGAAGGACAGTTACAGAGAGGAGAGGTTGGAGTCTGAGGTGCAAAAAGAGTTTTATAGAAAACAGAGGTTGGCAATTGGGGTGCAGATGGACCGTTACAAAGAGAAAAGTTTGGAGACTGCGATACAAAAGGACTTTTACAGTGAGAAGAGTTTGAAGACTGGGTAGGAGAAGCATCGTTGCAGAGAGCAGATGTTGGAGACTGGGGTGCAGAAAAACTGTTACAGAGAGCAGAGTTTGGAGACTGAGTTGCAGAAGGACAGTTACAAAGAGGTCAGGTTGGAGACTGGGGTGCAGAAGAAATGTTGCAGAGAGCAGAGTTTGGAGAATTTGGTGCATAAGGATTGATGCAGAGAGCAGAGTTTGGAGACTGTGGTGCAGAAAGACTGATACAGAGAGCAGAGGTTTGATACTGGGGTGCAGAAGGATCGTTTCAGAGAGCAGAGGTTGGAAACTATGGTGCAGAAGCATCTTTACACAGAGCAGAGTTTGGTTCATTGGGTGTAAAAAGACTGCTGCAGAAAACAGAGGTTGGAGACTGAGGTGCAGAAGGACTGATACAGAAAGCAGAGTTTGGAGACTGGTGTGCAGAAGAACTGATACACAAAGCAGAGGTTGGAGACTGGGGTTCAGAAGAACCATTACAGAAAGCAGAGTTTGGAGACTGAGGTGCAGAAGAACTGTTACAGAGAGCAGATTTTGGAAACTGGGATGTAGAAGGACTGTTACAGAGAGCAGATGTTGAAGCCTGGGGAGAAGAAGGATCGTTGGAGAGCAGATGTTGGAGGCTGGGGTGCAGAAGCACTATTAAAGAGAGCAGAGGTTGGAGCCTGAGGTGCAGAAAGATCATTTCAGAATGCAGAGGTTTGAGACTGGGGTGCAAAATGACTGTTACAGATTGCAGAACTTGGAGACTGAGGTGCAGATTGACTTTTACAGAGAGGACATGTTGGAGACTGGGGTCCAAAAGGATTCTTACAGAGAGCAGAGAATGGAGACTGAGGTGCAGAAGGATCGTTGCAGAGAGCAGAGGTTAGAGAATGAGGTGCAGAAGGATCGCTACAGAGAGCAGAGGTTGGAGACTGGGTTGCAGCTGGACAGTTACAGAAACCACAGGTTGGAGACTTGGGTGCAGAAGAAATGTTGCAGAGAGCAGAGGTTGGAGACTGGGGTGCAGAAGTACTGTAGCACAAAGCAGAGGTTGTAGACTGGGGTGCAGAAGAACTGTTGCAGAGAGCAGTTGTTGGAAACTGGGATGCAGTAGGATCATTGCTGAGAGCAGAGGTTGGAGACTGCGGTTTAGAAGGACTGTTGCAGAGAGCAGAGGTTGAAGACTGAGTGCAGAAGAATCGTTGCAGAGAGAAGAGGTTGGAGACTGGGGAGAAGAAGGCCTGTTAGAGAGAGCAGAGTTTGGAGACTGGGGTGCAGAAGGATTTTCACAGATAGCACAGTTTTGAGACTAGGGTGCAGAAGGATTGTTGCAGACCAGACAGCAGAGGTTTCAGACTGAGGCTTAGAAGGACTGTTACAGAGAGCAGAGGTTTCAATCTGAGGTGCAGAAGGACTGTTACAGAAAGCAGAGGTTGGCAATTGGGGTGCAGAAGGACCGTTATAGAGAGCAGAGTTTGGAGACTTTGATGCAGAAGGATTGTTGTAGAGAGCAGATGTTGAAGACTAGGGTGCAGAAGGACCATTACAGAGAGCAAAGGTTGGAGAATGAGGTGCAGAAGGATCGCTACAGAGAGCAGAGTTTAGAGACTGGGGTGCAGTAGGATAGTTACAGAGTACAGTTTAAAGACTGGGGTGCAGAAGAAATGTTGAAGAGAGCAGAGGTTTTAGACTGGGGTGCAGAAGGACTGTAGCAGAGATCAGAGGTTGGAGACTGGTGTGTAGAAGAACTTTTGCACAGAGCAGAATTTTGAGACTTGGGTGCAGAAGGACTGTTGAGGAGAGCAGAGTTTGGAGACTGAGGTGCAGAAGGACTGTTACAGAGAGCAGAGGTTTTAGATTGGGGTGCAAAATTACTGAAACGGAAAGTAGTGTTTGGAGACTGGTGTTCAGAATGACTGTTACCGACAGCAGAGTTTGTAGTTTGGGGTGCAGAAAAACTGCTGCAGAGAACAGAGGTTGGATACTGGGGTGCTTAAGGGCCGTTGCAGAGAGATGAGGTTGGAGACTGAGGTGCAGAATGACTGTTACAGAGAGCAAAGTTTGTAGAATGGGGTGCAGAAGGATCTTACAGAGAGCAGAGTTTGGAGACAGGGGTGCAGAAGGACTGTTGCAGAGAGCAGAGGTTGGAGACTGAGGTGAAGAAGAATCGTTGCAGAAAGAAGAGATTGGAAACTGGGGTGCAGAAGGCCTATTATAGAGAGCAGACTTTGGAGACTGAGTTGCAGAAGACCTGTTACAGAGAGCAGATGTTTGAGACTGGGGTGCAGAAGGATTGTTACAGATAGCACAGTTTGGAGACTGGGGTTTAGAAGGCTTATTGCAGAGAGCTGAGGTTTCAGACTGAGGCTTAGAAGGACTGTTACAGAGAGCAGAGGTTGGAGTCTCAGGTGCAGAAGGACCTTTTCAGAAAGCAGAGGTTGGCAATTGGGGTTCAGAAGTACCGTTATAGAGAGAAGAGGTTGGAGACTGCGGTACAGAAGGACTGTTACAGAGAGCAGAGTTTGGAGCCTGGGGTGCAGAAGGACTGTTACAGAGAGCAGACATGGGAGACAGAGTTGCAGAACGATTGTTACAGAGAGCAGAGATTGGAGACTGGGGTGCAGAAGAACCATTACAAAAAGCAAAGGATTGAGACTGAGATGCAGAAGGTCTTTTAGAGAGAACAGAAGTTGGATACTGAGATGCAGAAGGATCATTGCAGAGTAAAGAGTTTAAAGACTGAGGTGCAGAAGGACTGTTACAGAAAACAGGGGTTGGCAATTGGGGAGCAGATGGCCCCTTACAAAGAGAAGAGGTTGGAGACTGCGATAAAAAAAGACTTTTACAGAGAGCAGAGTTTGGAGCCTGAATAGAAGAAGGATCGTTGCAGAGAGCAGATGTTGGAGACTGGGGTGCAAAAAGACTGTTACAGAGAGCATAAATTGGAGACTGGGGTGCAGAAGAAATCCTGCAGAGAGCAGAGTTTGGAGACTTGGGTGCAGAAGGACTGATACAGAGAGAGGAGTTTGGAGACTGGGGTGCAGAAGGAACGTTACAGATTGCAGAGGTTGGATACTTAGGTGCAAAATGACTTTTACAGAGAGGTGAGGTTGGAGTCACGGGTGTCAAACGACTCTTACAGACAGCAGAGGATGAAGACTGGGGTGCAGAAGGAGTGTTACAGAGAGCAGAGTTTCGAGATTTGGCTTCAGAAGAACTGTTACAGAAAGCAGAGGTTGGAGACTGTGTTGCAGAAGGCTTGTTACAGAGAGCAGAGTTTGGACATGAGGTGCAGAAGGAACGTTACACAAAGCAGAGGTTAGACTCTGATGTGCATAAGAACTGTTACAGAGAGCAGAGCTTGGAGACTGAGGTGCAGAAGTACTGTTGCAGAGAGCAGAGGTTGGAGACTGGGATGCAGAAAGATCGATGCTGAGAGCAGAGGTTGGAGACCGGGGTGCAGTAGGATAGTTTCAGAGAGAAAAGTTTGGAGACTGGGGTGCAGAAGAAATGTTGTAGAGAGCAGAGGTTGTAGATTGAGATGCAGAAGGACTTTTACAGAGAGCAGAGGTTTTAGACTGGGGTGCAGAATAACTGATACGGAAAGTTAAGTTTGGAGACTGGGGTGCAGAAGGACTGTTACAGAGAGCAGAGTTTGTAGCCTGGGGTGCAGAAGGACAGCTGAAAAGAACAGAGGTTGGATACTGGGTTTGCACAAGGGCCGTTGCAGAGAGATAAGCTTGGAGACTGAAGTACAGAATTACTGTTTCAGAGAGCAAAGATTTGAGAATGGGGTGCAGAATGATCTTACAGAGAGCAGACTTTGAAGACTGAAATGCAGAAGGATCGTTTCAGAGAGCAGAGATTGGAGACTGGGGTGCAGAAGGCCTGTTACAGAGAGAAGTTTGGAGACTTGGTTTGCAGAAAACCTGTTACAGAAAGTAGATGTTGGAGACTGGGGTGCAGTAACCCTGTTACAGAGAGCAGAGGTTGGACACTTAGGTGCAGAAGGACTGTTACAGAGAGCAGAGTTTGGAGACTGAGGTGCAGAAGACCTGTTACAGAGAGCAGATATTTTAGACTGGCGTGCATAAGGATTGTTACAGATAGCACAGTTTGAGGACGCAGGTTTAGAAAGATTGTTGCAGAGAGCAGCGGTTTCAGACTGTGGCTTAGAATGACTGTTACAGAGAGCAGAGGTTGGAGTTTGAGATGAAGAAGGACTGTTTCAGAAAACAGAGGTTGGCATTTGGGCTTCAGAAGTACCATTATAGAGAGAAAAGTTATGAGACTGCGGTACAGAAGGACTGTTACAGTGAGCAGAGTTGAAGACTGGGGTGCAGAAGGACTGTTACAGAAAGCAGACGTTGGAGACAGAGGTGCAATAGGATTGTTACAGAGAGCAGAGATTGGAGACTGGGTTGCAGAAGGACCATTAGAGAGAGCAAAGAATGGAGACTGAGGTGCAGAAGGACTTTTACAGAGAGCAGAGGTTGGAGACTGAGGTGCAGAAAGATCCTTGCAGAGAGAAGAGTTTGGAGACTGGTGTGCAGAACGAGTGTTACAGAGAGCAGAGTTTAGAGATTGGGTTTCAGAAGAACTGTTACTAAGAGCAGAGGTTGGAGACAGGGGTGCAGAAGGACTGTTTAAGAGAGCAGAGTTTGGAGACTGAGGTGCAGAAGGACTGTTACAGAGAGTTGATTTTGGAAACTGAGATGTAGAAGGACGATTGAAGAGATCAGAGGTTGGAGCCTGGGGAGAAGAAGAATCATTCCAGAGAGAAGAAGTTGGAGACTGGGTGCAGAAGGACTGTTAAAGAGAGCAGAGGTTGGAGACTGAGGTGCCAAAAGATCATTTCTGAGTGCAGATGTTTGAGACTAGGGTGCAGAAAGACTGTTACAGATTGAAGAACATGGAGACTTTGGTGCAGAAGTACTTTTACAGAGAGGAGAGATTGGAGACTTGGGTGCAAAAGGATTCTTACAGAGAGCAGAGAATGGAGACTGGGGTGCAGAAGGATCTTTGCAGAGAGTAGAGGTTGGAGAATGAGGTGAAGAAAGAATCGCTACAGAGTGCAGAGTTTGGAGACTGCGGTGCAGCAGGACAGTTACAGAGAGCACAGGTTGAAGACTAGTGTACATAAGAAATGTTGCAGAGAGCAGAGTTTGGAGACTGGGGTGCATAAGTACTGTAGCAGAGAGAAGAGGTTGGAGACTGGGGTGCAGAAGGACTGTTGCAGAGAGCAGTTGTTGGAGACTGGAATGCAGAAGGATCATTGCAGAGAGAAGAGGTTGGAGACTGCGGTTTAGAAGGACTGTTGCAGAAAACAGAGGTTTAAGACTGAGTGCAGAAGAATCGTTGCAGAGAGAAGAGTTTGGAGACTGGGGTGCATAAGGCCTGTTACAATGAGCAGAGTTTGGAGACTGGGGTGCAGAAGACCTGTTGCAGAGAGCAGAGGTTGGAGACTTGGGTGCAAAACAATTGTTACAGATAGCACAGTTTGGAGACTGGGGTTTAGAAGGATTGTTGTAGACAACAGAGGTTTCCGACTGAGGCTTAAAAGGACTGTTAAAGAGAGCAGAGGTTGGAATCTGAGGTGCAGAAGGACTGTTACAGAAAGCAGAGGTTGGCAATTGCGGTGAAGAAAGACAGTTATAGTAAGAAGAGGTGGGAGAGTGGGGTACAGAAGGACTGTTAGAAAGAGCAGATTTTGGAGACTTTGGTGCAGAAGGAAAGTTGTAGAGAGCAGATGTTGGAGACTAGGGTGCAGAAGGACTGTTACAGACCGCAGACGTTGGAGACTGAGGTGAAGAAGGATTGTTACAGAAAGCAGAGGTTCGAGATTGGGGTTCAGAAAGCCTGTTACAGAGAGCAGAGATTGAAGAATGAGGTTCAGAAGGATTGTTAAAGAGAGCAGAGGTTAGAGACTGAGGTGCAGAAGAATTGGTACAGAGAGGAGAGGTTGGAGACTGAGATTTCGAAGGACTGTTACAGAGAGCAGAGGTTGGAAACTGGGGTGCAGTTGGATCGTTGCAGAGAGCAGAGTTTGGAAACTGAAGTGCAGAAAAATTGTTGCAGAGAGCAGAGGTTGGAGACTGAGGTTCAGAAGGACTGTTACAGAGGGCAGAGGTTGGAGTTTCAGGTGCATTAGGATTGTTTCAGAAAGCAGAGGTTGGAAATTGGAGTGGGGAAGTATCGTAGAGAGAAGAGGTTGGAGACTGCAGTACCGAAGGACTGTTACTGAGAGGAGACGTTGGAGACAGGGGTGCAGAAGGATTGTTACAGAGAGCAGAGATTGAATACTGGGGTGCAAAAGGACCATTACAGAGAGCAAAGGATACTGACATAAGGTGCAGAAGGACTTTTACAGAGAGCAGAGGTTGGTGACTGAAGTGAAGAAGGATTTTTGCAGAGAGAAGGCTTTGCATACTGGGGTGCAGAAGTACTGTTACAGAAAGCAGAGGTTTGCAATTTGGCAGCAGATGGAACGTTAAAAGAGAAGAGGTTGGAGACTGCGATACAAAACATCTTTTACAGAGAGCAGAGTTTGGAGACTGGGTAGAAGAAGGGTCGTTTCAGAGAGCAGATGTTGGAGACTGGGGTCTGAAGGACTGTTGCAGAAAACAGACGTTGGAGACTGGAGTGCAGAAGGATCAACGCAGAGAGAAGAGGTTGGAAACTGAGGTACAGAAGGACTGCTTCAGAGAGCAGAGTTTGGAGACCGGGGGTGTAGTAGGATAGTTAGAGAGAGCACAGTTTAAAGACTGGGGTGCAGAAGAGATGTTGCAGAGAGCAGAGTTTGGAGACGGGGGTGCAGAAGGACTGTAGCAGAGAGCAGAGGTATAAGACTGGGGTTTAGAAGGACTGTTGCAGAGAGCAGGGATTTGAGACTGGGATGCAGAAGGATCCTTGCAGAGAGCAGATGTTGGAGACTGGTGTGTAGAAAAATTTTTGCACAGATCAGAGGTTGAAGACTGGAGTACAGAAGGACTGTTGCAGAGAGCAGAGGTTGGAGACTGAGGTGCAGAAGGACTGTTACAGAGAGCATAGGTTTTAAACTAGCGTGCAGAATAACTGATATGGAAAGTAGAGTTTGGAGCCTGGGGTGCAGAAGGACTGTTACAGAGAGCAGAGTTTGTAGCCTGGGGTGCAGAAGAACTGCTGCAGAGAACAGAGGTTGGATACTGTGGTGCAGAAGGGCCGTTGCAGAGGGATGAGGTTGAAGACTGAGGTGCAAAATGACTGTTACAGGTCGCAAAGTTTGGAAAACGGGGTGCAGAAGGATCTTACAGAAAGCAGGGGTTGGAGACTTGCGTGCAGAAGGACTGTTGCAGGGAGAAGAGGTTGGAGACTGAGGTGCAGAAGGCCTGTTACAGAGAGCAGACTTTGAAGACTGAGTTGCAGAAGTCCTGTTACGAAGAGCAGATGTTGGAGACTGGGGTTCATAAAAATTGTTACAGATAGCACAGTTTGGAGACTGGGGTTCTTATGGAATGTTGAAGACAGCAGAGATTTCAGACTGAGGCTTAGAAGATCTGTTACAGAGAGCAGAGGTTGGAGTCTGAGGTGCAGAAGAACTGTTTCAAAAACCAGAGTTTGGCAATTAGGGTGCAGAAGGGCTGTTATAGAGAGTAGAGGTTGGAGACTTCGGTACAGAAGGACTGCTACAGAGAGCAGAGTTTGGAGACTGGGGTGCAGAAGGACTGTTACAGAGAGGAGACAATGGACACAGAGGTGAAGACAGATTGTTACAGAGAGCAGAGATTGAATATTGGGGTGCAGAAATAGCATTACAGAGAGCAAAAAATAGAGACTGAGGTGCAGAAGGACTATTACAGAGAGCAGAGTTAGGAGACTGAGTTGCAGAAAGATCGTTGCAGAGAGAAGAGTTTGGAGACTGGGGTTCAGTAGGACTGCTACAGAAAGCAGAGGTTGGCAATTGGGGAGCAGATGGACCGTTACAAAGAGAAGAGGGTGGAGACTGTGAAACAAAAGAACTTTTACAAAGAACAAAGTTTGGAGACTGGGTAGAAGGAGGATCATTGCAGAGAGCAGATGTTGGAATCTGGGGTGCAGAAGGACTGTTACAGAGAGCACAGGTTGGAGACTGGGGTGCAGAAGAAATATTGCAGAAAGCAGAGTTTGGAGACCTGGGTGCAGAAGGACTGATACAGAGAGAAAAGTTTGGAGACTGTGGTGAAGAAGGATCTTACAGAGAGTAGAGTTTGGAGACTGGGGTGCAGAAGGACTGTTGCAGAGAGCAGAGGTTGGAGACTGGGGCGCAGAAAGACTGTTACAGATAGCACAGTTTTGAGACTGTTTTACAGAAGGATCTAACAGAGAGCATTTTGGAGACAGAGGTGCAGAAGAATTGTTACAAGAGCAGAGTTTTAAGACTGGGGTGCTGAATGATTGTTGCAGAGAGCAGCATTTTCAGACTGAGGTGCAGAAGTACTGTTGCAGGTAGCAGATATTGGACCCTGGGTTGCAGAAGGATCGTTGCAGAGAGCAGAGGTTTGAGACTTTGGTGCAGAAGGCCTATTAAAGAGAGCAGAGTTATAAGACTTTGGTGCAGAAGGCCTGTTACAGAGAGCAGAGTTTGGAGAATTGTTTGCAGAAGGATCTTACAGAGAGCAAAGTTTGGAGACTGAGGTGCAGAATGACGTTTACAGATAGTAGAGTTTGGAGACTGAGGAACAGAAGGAACGTTGTAGAGAGCAGAGGTTGGAGACTGATGTCCAGAAGAATTGTTACAGAGATCACAGATTAGAGAATGGTGTGCAGAAGGAGTGTTACAGAGAACAGAGTCTGGAGATTGGGGTGCAGAAGAACTGGTACGGAGAGCAGAGGGTGGAGACTGGGGTGCAGAAGAACTGTTACAGAGAGCAGAAGTTGCATACAGGGGTGCAGAAAGACTAATATAGAAAGTAGAGGTTGGAGACTGGGGTGTAGGAGGACCGTTACAGAGTGCAGAATTTGGAGACTGCTGTACAGAAGGACTGTTACAGGGAGCAGAGGTTGGAGACTGGGGTTCTAAAGGATCATTGCAGAGAGCAGATGTTGTAGAGTGGTGTGCAGAAGTATCTTACAGAGAGCATATGTTGGAGACTGAGCTGCAAAAGTACTGTTGCAGATACCAGTTTTTGAAGACTGGGGTGCGGAGTGATCGTTGCAGAGAGCAGAGGTTGGAGACTATGGTGGAGAAGGACAGTTACAGAGAGCACAGGTTGGAGAATGGGGTTCAGAAGAAATGTTGCAGAGAGTAGAGGTTGGAGACTAGGTTGCAGAAGGACTATTACAGAGAGCAGAGGTTGTAGACTGAGGTGCAGAAGGACCAATGCAGAGAGCTGAAGTTGGAAATTTAGGTGCCTAAGGTTGTTACAGAGAGCAGAGTTTGGAAACTGGAGTTCAGATGGCATTTTACAGAGAGCAGATTTTGGAGACTGGGGTGAAAAAAGATTGTTACAAATAGCATATTTCGGAGACTGGGGTACAGAAGGATCATTGCAAAAAGCAGAGGTTTCAGACTGAGGTGCACAAGCACTATTATAGAAAGAAGAGGTTGGCAATTGGGGTGCAGAAGGACTGTTACAGAGAGGTTGGAGACTGCGGTACAGAAGGACTGTAACAGAGAGGAGAGTTTGGAGACTGGGGTGCAGAAGGACCATTGCAGAGAGCAGAGGTTGGAGACTTAGGAGAAGAAGAATCATTGCAGAGAGCAGATGTTGGATACTGGGATGCAGAAGGAGTGTTACAGAGAGCAGAGGTTAAAGACTGAGGTGCAGAAGGACGTTTACAGAGAGCAGAGGTTGGAGACTGGGGTGCAGAAGGATTCTTACAGAGAGCAGAGGATGGAGACTGGGTTGCATAAGGAGTGTTATAGAGAGCAGAGTTAGGATATTCTGGTTCAGAATAACTGTTAAAAAGAGCAGAGTTTTGAGACTGGGGTTCAGAAGGATTGTTACAGAGGGCATAGGTTTGATTCGGGTGCAGCAGGAGTGTAAAAAAGAGTAGAGCTTGGAAACTGGGGTGCAGAAGAACTGTTACAGAGAGCAGAGGTTTGAGACTGCAGTGCAGAAGGCCTTTTAAAGAGAGCACTTGTTGGAGACTGAGGTGCAGAATGATCATTACAGAGAGAAGAGGTTTGATACTGAGGTGCAGAAGGACTGTTACAGAGACCAGAGGTTGGAAATTGAGTTGCATTAAGATTTTTAGAGAGAGCAGAGGTTAGAGACTGAGGTGCAGAAGGACTGTTACAGAGAGCAGAGTTTGGAGACTTGGTTGCAGAATGATTGTTGCAGAGAGCATAGTTTTCTAGAGTGGGGTGCAGAAGGACTCTTTCAGAGAGCAGAAAATGGAGACTGGGGTGCAGAAGGATTCTTTCAGGGAGCAGAGGTTGGAGACTGGGGTTCAGAAGGCCTGATATCACAGTTTGGAGACTGGTGTGCAGAAGGATATTATAGAGAGCAGAGTTTGAAGACTGAGGTGCAGAAGGACTGTTACAGAGAGCAGAGGTTGGAGACTGGGGTGCAGAATGATTGTTGCAGAGAGCAGAGTTTTCAGACTGAGGTGCAGAAGGACTGTTGCAGAGAGCAGATGTTCGAGACTGGGGAGCATAAAGAGGGTTCCAGAGAGCAGAACTTGGAGACTAGGATGGAGAAGGATTGTTGCAGGGAGCAGAGGTTGTAGACTGGGGAGCAGAAGGACTGTTATAGAGAGCAGAGGTTTTAGACTGGGGTGCAGAAGGCCTTGTACAGAGAGCAGAGCTTTGACAGTGTGGTGCAGAATGATTGCTGATAGCTGGTGAGCCTCTTTCTGGACACCTTCTTTTCCGCACAGTCCATCAGGCCCTCTCTCCTCACCCTGCTCTCTTTTGGCTTTATGAGCACTTGTGACTTCCACAGTCACTCTAAGCCATTACTCCCAGGCCTATCTCCTGGGAACCTCTCCCGCTGCCTCCTGAAATCTCCTTGGGGAGACCCCGCAGGTACCCAGACTCCAGGCCCAACCTCCTTTCCTCCTTTCCTCTCCCCAGACAGGCTCCTACTCATTTTTTTTATGTTTTAATGAGTGATCCAACTGCCACTCAGCTACCTCACAGACCAGGTGCCATCTTGTGTCCTCATCACCAGGATTTTAAAGTGCTCCACCCAGGGCTCCTTTTCAGAGCTTTTCCCCAAGCTCCAAATGTCACATCTACAGTTACCAGATATTTTTTTTAATTTTGTTTTTTTTACCCGATTACTCTCCCAGATGACATGAAGGTATTCTAACCAAAGCACATGGACTGTAGAGACTATTATGGCTTAGAAATAAGGTACCCTCCCACCAAAAGCTCAGGGTCAGCCACAGTAGCAGTGTTCAGAGGTGAAATGATTAGACTGTGAGACTTGTGACCTAATCTGTGGATCCATCGATTTTGTGGGTTAATTATCTGAAGGCCCACTGTACTGAGAGGGTGTGGGCAGGTGGAGTGTGGCCGGGGACATGCTCTGGGGAATCACATCTTGTTCCCTGTGAACTGTCTTCTCCTGTCCCCTCCCCAGCCTTAACCTTCTGGATGCCATTAGCTAAGGACGCTTCCCCCATTGTTCCCTTCCACCTCTGTGTCCCACCTCATCTCAGGCCGGCAGCAATGGATCAGCTGGCCCCAGACAAAACCTCCAAGCTGGGAGGCCAGAGTGCATATCCAACTCTGGGTTGTTCTGGTCAGGCCTGTGGTAACTGTGGCAACCGTGGACTGACCCAGGGAGTAGGTGTTATGAGTGGATTGGACCCACAATCGTTTCCTTAATCCACAGATTCTGTCATTTTCAGAGCTCAAGCCATTTCATTCTGGATGGCCTGTTTCCACCCTGCCCTCACCTAGAATGTGGTCTACTAGTGATTATTGAGATTCTCCAGCCGTCCTGGTCCTGCCCATTTGAACACTACAGCTAGCTCCTAGGCAGCCAGACCCATGGACCTCCTGCTGTCCACTGAGGAGAGAAGAGAGATTTTCTGAAGACCCTGTTAGAAGTCCCTTCTTATTTTTTTTTAAAGACCACACTCAGAGGGCATGTTTCAGGCAGTCCTTCACATGTGTCTTTGAGAAATCAGACTCACAATGATTTTTGTTATTCTCTCTCAGGCTCCAATAACCACCGCTCTACTCCCTACTTCTCTGAGATCAACATTTTAGCTTCCACAAAAAAGTGAAAAACTGCTATTTCTCTTTATGTGTCTGGCTTATTTCACTTAATATAATGTCTTCCATGAGCTAGGTTTAAATAGAAACTGCAGAAAAATTTCTTTTATGTAAGATTTAAATTTTATTCTGAAGAGATAATTCAAAATGGTCACATATGTTTAGGTAGGAAAATGTTCATTAAAATATTTATAGGACTGGAGATGATCTGAATATTTAGCCAAAGGGGAGAGATTAAGTTCGTTTAAGAGAGATGTAAGTTTATTGATCATCTCAATAAATGCAGAAAAAGCATTTAACAAAATATAGCACCCCTACCTGTCAAAACAGTAGAAACACTAGGGACAGAAGGAACTTTGTAAAAGCATTGTAAATGCTATCTATGCTAAACCCAAGGCAGCATAATTCTAAGTGGAGAAAGGTTGAAAGCATTCACTCTAAAAACTGGAAGAAGACAGGGTGCCCCCTCTTTCACCACTTCTATTCAACTTCATCCTTGAAATTGCCAGAGCCATTGGACAAAAGAAAAAAATTAAAGGTGTACAAATAGGTCAAGAAGAATTCAAATCTCACTCTTTTCTGATAGGATCATGTCATATTCTTAAATTTTTTATTAGAGCATAATAGTTCTACATAGAAGTTGGGTTGATTTGGAAAAGATCCTACGTGCATGGAATCTGATTTAGAAAATTCAGTCCCCACCCCCCATCTCCCTCCCCTTCCCGCCCACATTCTCCTTTCTCTACTGATCTTTCTTTGGGTCATTTATCTGTTAATTTCTGACTGGTGCTTTCTACATATACATACAGGTGCAGTCCCCTGTGGTAGACTTCCATTGCACATAACATGATCTGCGTAAAGACCTTCACATTCCTTCCCTTCACAAACCTCTCCACCCTCTCATTCTCCATCTACTCCACTGATCTTCCTTGTATACTTAAGATAGCCAGTCTAACCCCACGTCATCAACTTCTTTCTTCTATTTTGCTCTGGCCCTGATAATTTCAGCATTGTACAGGAATAGTTAACTTCTGCCTTTCCGAACACAGAGATCAAGATTGATGTAAAATGAGAAACACTCAACATTGGAAAACACTGAATGGGTCCATGGGTCTGATTCCCTGAGACCAGTCCCACAGGTTATCAGTCTCCAGGCTGCTTTTAATTTGATATTATTTGCCATGTTGCTGCAGATTAACAAGCCTGTTTGGGGTTCTCTCAGTCTATTTTCATCATGGTCTCTTTTACTGTTTTGTAGCTATGACAACATTGGAAACGAGCAATCAATCATTTGTCACTGAATTCATCTTCTTGGGATTCTCCAACCACTCCAACCAGTCCCCACCCCCCATATCCCTCTCCCTCCCCTTCCTGCTCTTTCTGGTCATTTACCTGACCACTCTCCTTGGGAACATGCTCATAATAGTAGCCACCAGGGTCAGTCCTGCTCTCCACACTCCTATGTACTTTTTCCTCAGCAATTTGAGCTTCTTGGACGTCTGCTACACATCCACCACCCTCCCAGTACTGCTGGTGAACTTCTTCTGGGAGAAGAAGGCCATTTCGTATGAGGGCTGCCTTTCCCAGATCTTCTTCTTGGTGACAAGTGCTGGCACAGAAGGCATCTAACTGGCTGTGTGGCCAATATGACTGCTGTGTGGCCACCTGCCGTCCTTCTCAGTACCCAGTCATCATGAGTGTGAAAGTCTGTGTTAGCTTGGTGACTGGGTCCTGGCTGTCCAGGCTGGTGAATTTGGTCACACACACGTTGCTGGCCATCACACTCACTTTGTGTGGGCCCAACCAGATCAGCCACTTTCTCTGTGACACCCCATTTCTCCTGAAGCTCTCCTGCTCAGACACCTCTGTCAACGAGTCTGCACTCCACGTTGTCAGTGCCAGAATGGGCCTTAGCACCTGCCTCTCCACTGCAGGCTCCTATGCACTCATCATGGCGGCCATCCTGGGGATTCCTTCTGCCCAGCGCAGGAGGAAGGCCTTCTCCACCTGTGCGTCCCGCCTCACTGATGTGGTGTTCTTCTATGGAACAGCCAACTTCCAGAGAAGGCTGGACACGGACACCCTGGTCTCTGTGCTCTTCCGTGTGGTGACCCCCATGTGGAAGCCCATCATTCACAGCCTGAGAAGCAACGAGGTCTAGAGTGCCCTGAGGAAGCTTGCTTGGAGACAGACTGTATAGTGAGATTAGAACTAGATGATGGTTTCATTCTAGGAAATGTCTTAGTTATAGAAATATGTGAACTCTTCAGCATCAATTATAAGAGTGCTCTCTCCATACACAGTGTCTCATGAACACTGTGGTGCCCCTCCAACCAGGAGAAGCAAACTGTGCTAAGTATGTGACACATTGTGACCTCACCTGGGTTCTCTAATCCACAGGTATTTCAGAATATTTTTATTACTTTTCTCTCCAAAAAAAGCCTATACCCAAAGCAGTCAATCTCCTTTTCAACAATATTGCAGCTCTAGCCAACACTAGTGAATGTGAAGTGCTATGTGCAATGTGACTTTGACTTGCATTTTCCTAATGGATCTTGATTCTAAGTTTTAAATAAACACCATTTCTGTGTTTCTCCTTCACATGTAGAAATATCTATGTATACACTCGAGTTTCTGTGGATATTTTTAATGAAGTAATACCATATACGCCTTTTGGATCTGACTCCTTTTACTTAGTATGTTTGCAATTTTCAGTTATATTGTAGCTTGTATTAGTATTTTAGTTTATTCCTCCTTATTGAGACTGATTTCCATATTATGAAAATGCCACATTTCTTTGTTCATTTCCCACTGGATAGTAATTTTTACTTTGTGTCTGTGAGGGTGTCGTACTGCAGATTGAACCCGGAGCCTCCTGCCTACTAAACAATGTTCTACCACTAAGCCAAAGCCCAACCCTTTTAAAAATTTTGTTTGGAGACATGGTCTTGCAAATTTGCCCAGGTTGTCCCTGAATTTGTGATCCTCCTGCCTCAGCTTCTTGAGTAGCTAGATTACAGACCTGCCTGGTCATTTTCACTTTTTGACTAATATGAATAAGTTTCGTATATATAATATGAACGTCATATATAATCTGAACATTATATAAACATTCATGTACAAATCATTGGTGGACAACTTTTTTTATTTATCTTGAGTTTGTAAGTAGGAGTGGAAGAGGTGGATCGTTAACTCCATATTTAACTTTCTGAAAAAGTTCCAGATCATTTTCAGACCAGTGGAACCAGCTTACCTTATTATTAAGAGTGGTGAATAAAGCTTCTGATTTCCTCACTCCCTTAACAACACATCATTATCATTTTTTTATTGTGACGACCCTGGAATGTGTTAAGTGCTTCATCAAATGTGCTTTAGCTTTGCCTTTCTCTGATGGCTAATCATTCTAAGATTTTTTAGGAGTACTGTTAATGTGTCTCTCCTAAGCAGAAGGAAAACACCATTGTATTATGGGAATTTTAAGTTTTAGAGACTTACCTCTTTATCTAATAGTTTTATTTTTATTTTTGATCAGTAAAATACTTCAAGACATTCAAGCTTGTTGTCTTTTCTCCATCTGTGCCCGAAAGAGCAGTTTGATGAATTTTTTGACCCTTCTTTTAAACTCCATAGCAAACAATTTTTTTCAACAGGTCATGAGCATTAGCAGGATCATAAAATTAAGGGGTACAAAGTCATACAGTGTTTGGTAAGGGATCAGCCCTTAGCAGGAGTGGTTCAGCTGAAGATAGTGGGGATGGTTTTAATATTGTAGCTTCTGATATCTGTCCATCTGGCAAAGTATGTAACATGAAGGAAAAACTTCATATGCCGTGCGAAATCCAACCCAATAAGTGTACACCAACCCTGAACCCTTCTCTTCCTAGTGGGAAGGGAAGGCAGTCTTAAGGTTTCAGCCACCCACAACTTCTTAGCAGAAATCTCACTCTGAACTTCGCTCACCCACATCCCTGAAGAGAGAGGACACTGATCTTCTTGCTGCATGCTGGGAACAGGTGACTGACAAGACATTAATGAATCCAACAGCGAATTAACTGCTCTTTATTGTTGCAGTTGAACTCAAGACATTGCCCTTGAGTTCTGTTTGCACACTGAGGAGTCCCAGAGCAGCTGCAGAGGAAAGCCTCGATGCATATTCTCAACAGGTCAGCCCCAGACCTCTATAAATGTCCATCACAGGAAAATGAATTGTGAGAGATCAGAGGATTTTGACTCCTTAATAAGGCCACAGATATGCGACAGGCAACTTTCAGAATAACAGGTTCGTTTTGTGGTGAATGGAATTCAACAGCCAGTTTTACCAAGAGCTTTCTTTGCAGCCCAGGTGCTAGTATGGAGAGCAGCAAGGGCCACACCAAAACCAGAAATCTATGCCTCTCTGTGAGAGTTGCTGGTAGGTAGTTTATTTACCATCACAATTTTCAAAAACACTATTCCAGAATCAGGATATACCTACCCTTATAATCATATTACAGAATATTGTACATATTTTCATTACCATTTTGATGGCATTTATGTAATGACCTATCATAGCACCTTTTCTATGTGTGTCTAAGTTTCCACAATACTACTTGTATTGCCAGAGTAGAAATAACTTCAGAGGTTATCACAAAACCTGAGGGATTTAGCATGATGCCTCCAGTACTGGAAGAAAACCCAAAACATAACCAGAAACCCTGGGATGCCTAAATTCCTTAAGTGAGATGATGTGTGTGGAAAATTACTTATGGTAAACAGTAGATAATGCTAAGTGTTAATCCTCTGCTTTTGATGAGCAGGACAAAAAAGAATAATTTTTAGAGAGAAAGTATAGGGACACATTCCCATTATGATACAATATAGCATAACAATAGACGTACCAAAATATCTGTTTAAATAAAAATCATTATTGTAGAAGAAGTTATGATAAAAAACGTATTCATTCACTAACTAGGGGTTTTCATCTTTATCTTACAACACATGAATGCTTGGGGAGGGGAGTTGCAAGCAATTTATAAACTATAATAAATCCCTGAAGCTTGTGAGTAATCTACTTCATACACAACGCCCCTCCTTTAGAAATATTATATTTTGGGGTCACTCATAAGTGACTTCATTCTCGGTCACCTGACTTTGAGATGACTGATTGGGAAAGAAAGTTGCAGAGCTGCTTGTTCTGTGGGAACTGAGCCGAAGGTCTCCATAAGGGATATGTTTAGGAGACAGGAGACACTGAGTTCCTCAGAAGCCGTTGGGCTATGCTGCCTCTCTTATGCCCACAGAGGCTTTATTTTTCTCAGCAAGATATCTGCACCACAACCACTGAACAGAAATGTCTTCTCGCCTCTGTCAAGTCTCTGTTAGATCCTTTAGGTCCCACACAGTACCATCTTTAA
This sequence comes from Ictidomys tridecemlineatus, assembly GCF_052094955.1. NCBI lineage: Eukaryota > Metazoa > Chordata > Mammalia > Rodentia > Sciuridae > Ictidomys > Ictidomys tridecemlineatus. Next base: position 22,412 of record NW_027524863.1, read on the forward strand.
AGAATCTTTAAAAACTCTGCTCCATGGATGTACTTGACAGACCTTCTTAATTTTTCAAACCTTTACTGAGTGCACATTTACACAAGGTGTTGCCCTAGTGTTTAGAACACAATTGAGAGGCCCAACTAGGACCTGGAGGAGTGCATATTCAAGATGGAATGAGGTGCTTTGACAAGTATTAAGTGCTCCATTCCCAGAGCTGCCCAAGCAAACACTAAGGGAAAATAATGATAATTTGTAGATTACATAGAATTGTTACCAAGTTTCCCGCACATATTGAGTTCATCTTCCCATTAGATAGTAAGTTGGTTGAAGGACAGTTTTGGAGACCAGCTCAAACAGGGGGTCTCAGAAGATGAACGGATGGTGAGGCCTATACCTTGACTATTCTTTCTTGACTTACTGACTGGAACCGGTGCCATGGTTACGGCAAGTAGTTGATTTGTTATTACTTGTAATCAAACAAAAGTAAGAGAACAAACCATTGTGCACATGAACAAGAACAAGTTGCCCAGTACTAAACACTAATCTATCTTCTTAACATTAATTTTGCTTCTCTAGATTTTAATTTAATTTTTCAAAAACTTCCTTGACAGGAATACAGGGAGTTTTTATTTAGACATTAACAATTTACACTCCACACCTAAATCATTGCATTTAGAGCAAACAGATCTATGCTTTAGAAGTAGTTGCATTAATTGGGAAAGTCATGATTTTTCCTTTATACTTAATGGTCATATGAGAAATCAAAACTATACTTATTAAAGGAATACAAAAACAAATCAGCCCATTTCCAGAAACATACTGCACTCCTCCAGAGGATGGACGCCTTGCGCCATCCACCTCAGTAGGGCCTTGCCATTGCCTAAATCAGGGGAGGGGCGCAGCAGGACAGGGATCAGATCTTATCCTCTTTGGGTTGCTTAGTAGATCTGGCTTAGGACTAAATTAGACCCTCTATAGGAACAAAATTGGTTTGAATTGAAACTAACCACTACCAAGAAAATAAATTTTAAAATCCTAAATGGAAAAGAGAATTTTTTATTTTGAATAATTTTATAACTAGAAGACTCTGACATATCGTAAGAGGTAATAATTTGTCTTCCCTTTCCCCTTTTTGCTAGAAGAAGCACAGGTGAAATAAAAAGAACTGAAAAAGCTGGCACAGTGGTGCACGCCTGTAACCCACCAGCTCAGGAGGCTGAGGCAGAAGGATAGTGAGTTCAAAGACATCCTCAGCAAAAACAAGGCCCCAAGAAACTCAGTGAGACCCTGTCTCTGAATAAAATATAAAATAGGGCTGGGAATGTGGCTCAGTGGTCAAGACCCTGAGTTCAATCTCCGGTAACAGCCCCTCTACACCCCGGCCCCAAAAATACAGAACTGAAAGAGATGTTAAATTCTGAATTGAGTGCTAAATCTCCAAGACAGGAGGGAGGCTTTTTCCTGGTGAATTTGTTAAGATTTTAAACCTACCAGTTAGGGGTAAGGGCATCCCTGCATGTTAGGTGAAAGAGCCCAGCCTCCCCCAAAGTGTGTCCTTGGACCAGAATCACTGGGAACACTTGGAACTCACTGACTGAGGCCAACTCTTCTGCACAATGACCTCTGATCTTTCCCTCGGCTCCAAGCACCCACACCACATGGAAGGATATGAGGACAACTCTGGGCCAGGCCAGATAGCTCATAGATTTTACAGTAATAAATTCAGATTGCCACAAGCACCTGAAATCATTCAGATATTTTTCTGAAAAATTGACCTTGTACTGTGTGTGTGTTTGTGTGTGTGTGTGTGTGTGTGTGTGTGTGTGTGTGTTTTAAGCAATTTACTGGGTAACATGAAAATTGGATTTAAAAATTTTAATCATTGCTTGTGCTATTGAGATCAAATAGGAATCATTGTTTCCCTGATGTGCATAAGGGTTTTCATGATCACACCATTCTTGCTCGTTTTGGTCATGCCCATTTTTTTTTTTTTCGTTTGAGGAATTGAATCCCTAAAGTTAGTCAGCAAAACATTTCATTTATTGTCAAAGCAAAAAAAAAAAAAGTTCTTATTTAAGACTCTAGACTTATTTATTTTATTTTGTTTATATTTAGATTTTAAAATTAGTTGTGCTTAAATGAAGCACCGACTTTCTATTGAAATTTAAATACTTTAAGCTTATTAAGGCCCTGAGATTTGGAATTTTAATGAAACTGTGTTGGCCTATTAATCATGTGCAATGAATTATTAGTACCAAAGACAAGAATGTCTGGGCATTGAAGATAATAAGACAGTTTACTAATATATGGTATTATCATAAGGTAACAAAGTATAACTACAAATAATAGTTATTACATGATTAATTTTCTGAGTCAATTTCTTTTTTGTTTCTTAAATCATAACTATTAATACATATTAAATGTACAAATTAATGTACATTATGCAAATTAAAGGGATTCATTGATGTTTCTCTACTTGCATTAATATATTGTGCATTAATTTCAATTCTTTTTTCTGTAAAATGGGGATAATAGGTTATCTTATAGGTTGTTGTGTAAACCAAATAAGTTAATGCATGTAAAAGTCTTATAGGCATTTAATAATTGTTAGGTATTTTTATCTAATGTGTGTCTCTATTCGTTACTCAATTTGAAAAATCTTGATTGGATTCAGGTATGTAAAAATTCATCTATTCAAAGAAATTCACTGAGTTTTTATAGAATGGATTATCCGAAATTCAATCTAATTTTTACAGAAAACATGCCACTTTTAAACTACATTAAACAAGGTTTTTAAAGTCAGGCATTTATGTGTATTGAAGCAATCTAGGAAGAATCACACTCAAATTATTTTTCTATGAAATATTCTTTAGATGATTATGATGATTATGGTTATTATTATTGCAGAGCAGAGGGTTTACTATTAAGTTGATCTAATTCCTATGTTTCATTATATAAATTCTAAGGAGCAAGTACATATTGTGTCACAAAGTGTCATTCATGAGTTATGATTGTTAATAATGGATTCTAATGGTGACCATGATGATGATTCAATCTAATGCCCTACATTAATAAAGAGCATAGAGGATAAGGAAAATTTTTTGAGTATCATCCTTCACCCAACCCCACACCCGTGACCTACAAGAAATTAGCCAGTAAAACCAAGGAAAAACTTATATGTAGATAAAATTATATAAACATATATTGGGAGATTTTTTAATGCCCCATGAAATTGTCCCTCCTGAACTGACCTTTTTATTTAAGACCTTTACAATAGCAGTATGCACAACTTCAGAGATTGTATTTTTAAATCCCTGAACATTTACGTTTAGTTTTCCATTTTACACATCCACAGACCATGTACCAATTTCCCATAGTAAAATCTGCTGGAACTGCCTTCTATGTGGAATTTTATTTGTTTTTCAGAAAATATCTAGATATCTACCTATAAAAGAGATTGTCATATTGATCTTTTTGATACGGGGAGTTAAAAGAAAGTACATGTCACTGATTTCTAAATGACTTGACGTTCATCCAGGTAGTTGATAGAGAAAACAGAGAACGTAAGAAATGTCAAGTACATGTAGCTTCCACCTCTATTTCAAAGTTGATTTATTGTAAATCAATGCTAATAAGGTAACCTCTTGTTTAGGGAAATTATTTAGAGAAAGCGATACCTACAACTGACCTAGATAGTGTGGTGTTTTTAGACATTTCTGGATAAACTTTTACTACAAATTTCGTGAATACCAAGTTTCACAAGAATACCTACTTTCTCTATTTCTTTCTCTACTTTCTCTATTATCCTGGGGGATTTCATATTCACCCTTTGCTGTAACAGTTGCCTTCAAGACAATGACTCCCAAATCCACACTTGCAGTTATAGGCTGTCTGTGAAGTGCATTTCCATGTTATTATCCCACAGATAACTCACATTCAACATTACTCAAATCGAATCCACCAAAGCCTTCTCTACATCTGCTATTCCTCACATATTCCTGTTTTCCTGAGTGATCCCAACAGCTAGCTGGCCTGCCCAAACTGATTTGTTGTCTTTACCATGTCCTCTTCAACTAGGACTTTAAAGTTCTCCATATCTTTCTCCATGAGAGCTTCAGAGATTTCTCCCACCTTCAACACAGCGCATCTTCAGATACAGACCACTTCATTTTGATCTTGTTTAAGCACTCAGATCACTCTTTTGAACTAAACAGGTGTGTCTAAAACCTGGGGAACCAGGTTTCACAGTTATCGACCTCTGCTCCTTGGACTCAAACGCACAATTCCATGAGTGGGTCTATCTGCGTGTTCTGGACTTAGAGATCTGATGATTTTCTAAAACCCAGTCTATCTCTCTCCAGATGTCCCTGTTTTTATTCTGCACTCAACTGAAAGAGATTTATGGTCCCGTCTTGTTGATACTCTGCAATCATTGATGTCCATGCTCATACCCAAGCCTGGCTTCCAGAGACACACCTGGGCTCTCTGGTGGCCCATGGCATGGTGGAGGGTGGGACGTTTTCTGAAGTTTCTATTGCCAAGTACCTTGCTTAGAAATCAGGCCTGAAACAGCTTCACAGAGCCTAGTCCCGGCCCCATAGGCTGATACCCTGCCACCTCCCCTGAAGTAGCAGGCTCCACAGAATGACCCTGGGCTTGGCAGCATCCACTGGTACTATCCCACCAGCCCCTTGAAGCCTAGCTGGAGTCTCCATAGAAATAGGGTACATCTCTATGGAAATGGGCTCCCTCCTCCCGCCCCAGTGTGATGCAGCTCTCAGAGAAGCTCAATAGTGAGGGTCTTTCCATTTATAGCAATTAGGATAACCAAGTGTTCTGAGCTTGTTGAGCCTTAGATGGCAGATTCCTGCTATATTCTTTTAGATTTCTGCCATCAATGTTGCCTGAGATGCCAACTTGCCATCTCACTAACTATAAGACAGTGTTCTCAGTCAAGACCAATTCCACAACCAATAACACACACACACACACACACACACACACACACACACACACACACATGCACACGCCCATCCATCATGGTGAGCAAGGCTTTGTATCTGTGATACAGACCGAATGCACCCACCAATCACATTCACTGCTTCAAACAGATCGTGATCAGGAAACAACTGATGTCACTTGTAAAATGTGATATGTCCTGGACTATCACTGTGGTAAAAAAGAAGTAGAGAAATGCAAAAAATGGGAGAAAATATTTAACCTCTTAGAGACCTAAAAAAATATTTAGATGTGGTTCCAACCAATCCTGAGTTAAAAATCGTCTTGAAAAAATGCTTTCATTTCTATTTATCAATTTACTTACTTACTTACTTACTTACTGCAGTACTGGGGATTGAACCCAGTGGCACTCTACCATGAAGCTATATCCCCAGCCCTTTCAATTATTTAGAGCAGGGGGCCTTGCAGAGTTTCAAATTTATGATCCTCCTGTCTTAGTCTCCCAAGTACCTGAGATTACAGGCAGGTACCACTCTTCCCCATTAATTACTTATTTTTAAAATAAGGCTATTTTTAAAAATTGAACTATAATTTGTACTCAAAGAATGCACAGATCTAAAGTGTACAGGTTTATAATATTTTACATATATATGAACTACCAAAAATCAGGATATAAAACATTTACATCACACTAGAAAATTCCTTCAACTGATATCACCCCTGAGCTCCAAAAATAAAAAAAAAAGACCACCATTATTACTTGACCATCATAGCTGCTTTGCTAATTTTTGAACTTTATTTAAAGAGAACATACAGTATATATTTTATATCTGGCTTCTTTCACCCAAAAAAATTTTTTTAGATTTGTCAATGTTATTAATGTTCCAGTATTTGTAACAGTCCATCTGCTCCCCAATTGCCAACCTCTGCTTTCTGTAACACTCCTACTGAACCCCAGTCTCCAAACTCTTCTCTCTGCAACGATCTTTCTGCACCTAAGTCTCCTAACTCTGCTCTCTGTAATAGTCCTACTGCACCTCAGTCTCCATTTTTTGCTCTCTGTAATGCTATTTCTGCACCCCAATATTCAATCTCTGCTCTCTGTAACAATCTGTCTGCACCTCTGTGTCCAACGTCTCCTCTCTGTAACAGTCCTTCTGCACCCCAGTCTCCAAACTCTGCTCTCTGTAACAGTCCTTCTGCACCCCAGTCTCCAAACTCTGCTCTCTGTAACAGTCCTTCTGTACCGAAGTCTCCAACCTCTACTCTCTATAACAGCCCTTCTGCACCCTAATTGCCAACCTCTGGTTTTTGAAACAGTTCTTCTGCACCTCAGACTCCAACCTCTGCTCTCTGTAACAGACCTTCTAAGCCACAGTCTGAAATCTCTGCTGTCTTCAACATTCCTTATAAACCCCAGTCTCCAAACTGTGCTATCTGTAACAATTTTTATGCACACCAGTCTCCAAAATCTGCTCTTCGTAACAGGTCTTCTGCAACTCAGTCTTCAAAGTCTGCTCTCTGTAACAGGCCTTCTGCACCCCAGTCTCCAACCTCTTCTCCCTGCAACAGTCCTTCTGCACGCAAGTCTCCAAACCCTGCTCTGTGTAAGATCCTTCTGCACCCTGTTTTCCAAACTTTGCGACCTGTAACAGTCATTTTGCACCTCAGTCTTCAACCTCATCCCTCTGCAACGGCCCTTCTGCACCACAGTATCCAACCTCTGTTCTCTGCAGCAGTTCTTCTGCACCCCAGGCTACAAACTCTGCTCTCTGTAACAGTCCTTCTGCACCCCAGGATCCAAACTCTACTTTCCATATCAGTTATTCTGCACCCCAGTCTAAAACCTCTGCTCTGTGTAACAGTCCTTCTGCACCTCAGTCTCCAACCTCTGCTCTCTGCAACAGTTTTTCTGCACCCCAGTCTTCAACTTCTGCTCTGTGCAAAAATTTTTCTTCACACCAGTCTCCAACATCTGCTCTCTGCAAGGATCCTTCTGCATCCCAGTCTCAAATCCCTGCTCTCTGCAACAGTCCTTCTAAACACCAGTCTTAAATCTCTGCTCTCTGCTACAGTCCTTCTGCACCCCCGTCTCCAAACTCTGCTCTCTGCAACATCTCTTCTGCACCCGAGTCTTTAAACTGTGCTCTCTGTAACTATCCTACTACACCCCCGGTCTCCAAACTCTGCTCTCTGAAGCCATCCTTCTGTACCTCAGTGTCCAACTTCTGTTCTCTGCGATGATCCTTCAGCACTCCAGTCTCCAACGTCTGTTTTTTGCAACAGTCCTTCTGACCGCAGTCTCCAACATCTGCTCTCTGAAACGATCCTTCTTCTACCCAGTCTCCAAACTCTGCTCTCTGTAAAAGACGTTTTGTATCACAGTCTCCAACCTCTTCTCTTTTAACGGTCCATCTGATCCCAAATTGCAAACCTCTGCTTTCTGTAACAGTCCTTCTGCACCCCAGTATCCAAAGCCTTCTCTCTGCAACGATCCTTCTTCACTTCAGTCACCAACCTCTGCTCTCTGTAAAAGTCCTTCTACACCTCAGTCTCTATCCTTTGCTCTCTGTAATGGTCCTTCTGCACCCCAGTATTCAATCTCTGCTCTCTGTAACAATCCTTCTGCACCCCTGTCTCCAACATCTCCTCTCTGTAACAGTCCTTCTGTACCGCAGTCTCCAACCTCTTCTCTCTACAACGATACTTCTCCACTCAAATTGCCAACCTCTGATTTCTGAAACAATCCTAATTCACCTGAGACTCCAACCTCTGCTCTCTGTAACAGTCCTTCTAAGCCTCAGTCTGAAAACTCTGCTCTCTGCAGCCATCCTTCTAAACCCAAGTCTCCAAACTGTGCTATCTGTAGCAATCTTTCTGCACCCCAGTCTCAAAAATCTGCTCTCTGTAACAGGTCTTCTGCAACTCAGTCTGCAATGTCTGCTCTCTGTAACAGGACTTCTGCACCCCAGTCTCCAACCTCTTCTCTCTGTAGCGATTCTTCTGCACCTCAGTCTCCAACCTCTGCTCTCTGCAAAAGTCCTTCTGCACCCAAGCCTCCACCCTCTGCTCTCTGTAAGATCCTTCTGCATTCCGTTTCTCAAACTTTGTTCTCTGTAACAGTCAATCTGCACCTCAGTCTCCAACCTCATCCCTCTTCAACGGCCCTTCTGCACCCCAATATCCAACCTCTGTTCTCTGCAGTAGTCTTTCTGCACACCAGGCTACAAACTCTGCTATCTGTAACAGTCCTTCTGCACCCCAGTCTCCAAACTCTTCTTACTGCACCGATCTTTCTACACCTCAGTTTCCAACCTCTGCTCTCTGTAAAAGTCCTTCTACACCTCAGTCTCCATCATTTGCTCTCTGTAATTGTCCTTCTGCACCCCAGTCTCCAAACTCTGCTCTCTGTAAAGATCCTTCTGCACCTCTGTCTCCAACGTTTGCTCTCTCTAACCGTCCCACTGCACCCCAGTCTCCCACATCTGCTCTCTGCAATGGTCCTTCTGCACCCCAGTCTCCGACCTCTTCTCTCTATAACGCTCCTTCTGCACCCCAATTTTCAAACTCTCCTCTCTGTAACAGCCCTTCTAAGCCTGAGTCTGAAACTTCTGCTCTCTTTAACAATCCTTCTAAACAACAGTCTCCAAACTTCGCTATCTGTAACAATCCTTCTGCACCCCCGTCTCCAACACTTGCTCTCTGTAACAGGTCTTCTGCAACCCAGTCTCCAAACTCTGCTCCCTGTATCAGGCCTGCTCCACCCCATTCTTTAACCTCTGCTCTTTGCAAAAGTCCTTCTACACCCCAGTCTCCAACCTCTGCTCTCTGCAACGATCCTTCTGCATCCCAGTCTCTAACGTATGCTCTCTGTAAGATCCTTCTGCACCCCGTTCTCCATACTTTGCTCTCTGTAACAGTCATTTTGTACGTCAGTCTCCAACCTCATCTCTCTGCAACGGCCCTTGTGCACCTCAGTATCCAACCTCTGTTCTCTGCAGCTGTCCTTCTGCACCCCAGGTAAAAACTCTGCTCTCTGTAAGATTCCTCCTGCACCCCAGTCTTCAAACTCAACTTTCCGTATCAGATATTCTGCACCCCAGTCCAAAACCTCTGCTGTTTGTAACATTCGTTCTGCACCTCAGTCTCCAACCTCTGCTCTCTGCAATGATCCTTCTGCATCCCAGTCTTCCACATCTGCTCTCTGCAACGGTCCTTCTGCACCCAGGTCTCCAAACTCTGCTCTCTATAACAGTCCTTCTGTACCGCAGTCTCCAACCTCTTCTCACTATAACGGTCCTTCTACACCCCAATTTCCAAACTCTGCTCTCTGTAACAGTCCTTGTAAGCCTCAGTCTGAAACTTCTGCTCTCTGCAACAATACTTCTAAACCCCAGTCTCCAAACTGTGCTAAATGTAAAAATCCTTCTGCACCCCAGTCCCCAACATCTGCTCTCTATAACAGGACTCCTGCAACCCAGTCTCTAAACTCTGCTCTCTGTAACAGGCCTTCTGCACCCTAGTCTCCAACCTCTTCTCTCTGCAACGATTCTTCTGCACCTCAGTCTGCAACCTCTGCTCTCTGCAACAGTCCTTCTGAACCCCAGCATCCACACTCTGCTCTCTGTAAGATCCTTCTGCACCCCGTTTTCAAAACTTTGCTCTCTGTAACAGTCAATCTGCACCTCAGTCTCCAACCTAATCCCTCTTCAACGGCCCTTTTGCACCCCAGTATCCAACCTCTGTTCTCTGCAGCAGTCCTTCTGCAAACCAGGCTACAAACTCTGCTATCTGTAAGAGTCCTTCTGCACCTGAGTCTCCAAACTCTACTTTCCATATCAGTTATTCTGCACCCCAGTCTAAAACCTCTGCTCTCGGTAGCAGTCCTTCTGCACCTCAGTTTCCAACCTCTGCTCTCTGCAACAGTCCTTCTGCACCCCAGTCTCAAAACTCTGCTCTCTGCAAAAATTCTTCTAAACACCAGTCTCCAACATCTGCTCTCTGCAACGATCCTTCTGCATCCCAGTCTCCAATGTCTGCTCTCTGCAACAGTCCTACTACACACCAGTCTCAAACCTCTGCTCTTTGCTACAGTCCTTCTACACCCCAGTCTCCAACCTCTGCTCTCTACAACATCTCTTCTGCACCCAAGACTCTAAACTGTGCTCTCTTTAACTATCCTACTGCACCCCGGTCTCCAAACTCTGCTCTCTGTAGCGATCCTTCTGCACCTCAGTCTCCAACCTCTGCTCTCTGCAACAATCCTTCTGCACCCCAGTCTCCAACGTCTGTTTTCTGCAATAGTCCTTCTGACCCCAGTCTTCAGCCTCTGCTGTCTGTAAAACCCTTGTGCACCCCAGTTTCCTAACTCTGCTATTGGTGACATTTCTTCTGCACCTCAATCTCCACCTTCTTCTCTTTGTAACAGTACTTCTGTACCGCAGTCTCCAATCTCTGCTCACTTCAACATTTCTTCTGAACCCCAGTCTACAAACTGTGCTCTCTATAACTGTATTTCTGACCCCAGTCTACAATCTCTGCTCTCTGAAGCGATCCTTCTGAACCTCAGTCTCCAACCTCTGCTCTGTGCAACAATCTTTTTGCACCTCAGTTTCCAACCTCTGCTCTCTGCAACGATCCAACTGCACCCCAGTTTCCAAACTCTGCTCTTTGTAACAGTCCTTCTACACTTAAGTCTCCAAACTCTCCTCTCTGTACCAATTCTTCGGCACCTCAGTCTCCAACCTCTGCTCTCTTTAACAGTCCTTCTGAACCTCATTCTTCAAACTCTGCTCTCCGTAACAGGCTTTCTGCACCCCAATCTCGAACCTCTGCTCTCTGTAACAATCCTTTTTCACCTCAGTCTCTAACGTCTGCGGTCTGTAACAGTCCTTCTGCACCCTAGTCTGCAACATCTGCTCTCTACAACTTTCCTTCTGCACCAAAGTCTCCAAAATCTGCTCTTTCTAACAGTCCTTATGTACCCCAGTCTCCAACCTCTTCTCTCTATAACTGTCTTTCTTCACCGCAATTGCCAACCTCTGCTTTCTGTAACAGTCCTTCTGCACCTCAGATTCCAAACTCTGCTCTCTGTAACAGTCCTTCTAAGCCTCAGTCTCAAACCTCTGCTGTCTGCAACAATCCTTCTAAACCCCAGTCTCCAAACTGTGCTATCTGTAACAATCCATTTGCACCCAAGTCTCCAACCTATGCTCTATGCAACAGTACTTCTGCACCCCAGTCTCCAAGCTCTGCTCTCTGTAACAGTCCTTCTGCACATTAGAGTCTAACCTCTGCTTTGTGTAACGTTCCTTCTGCACCTCATGTCCAAACTCTTCTCTCTGTATCAGTCTTATGCACCCAAGTCTCCAAACTCTTCTCTCTGCAACATTTCTTCTGCACCCCAGTCTCCAACCTGAGCTCTCTGTAACTGTCCTTCTGCAACTCAGTCTCAAACCTCTGCTCTCTGTAACAGTTTTTCCGCACCCCAGTCTCCAACATCTGCTCTCTGCAACGATGCTTCTCCTACCCAGTCTTCAAACTCTGCTCACTGTGAAAGTCCTTTTGTATCGCAGTCTCCAACCTTTTCTCTTTGTAACGGTCCATCTGCACCGCAATTGCCAAACTCTGTTTTCTATAAAAGTCCTTTTGCACCTCAGACTTCAACCTCTCCTCTCTGTAACAGTCCTTCTAAGCCTCAATCTGAAACCTCTGCTCTCTACATCGGTCTTTCTACACCCCAATCTCCAAACTATGCTATCTGTAACAATCCTTCTTCACCCAAGTCTCCAAAATCTGCTCTCTGCAACAGGTCTTCTGCAACCCAGTCTTCAAAGTCTGCTCTCTGTAGCACTCCTTCTGCACCTCAGTCTCCAACCTCATCACTCTGCAACGGACCTTCTGCTCCCCAGTCTCCAACCGCTGCTCTCTGCAAGGATCATTCTGCATCCCAGTCTCCAAAGTCTGCTCTCTGCAACAGTCCTTCTATACCCCAGTCTCCAACCTCTGCTCTCTGCTACAGTCTTTCTGTATCACAGTCTCCAACCTCTTCTCTCTCCAACGTTTCTTCTGCACCCCAGTCTTTAACATATGCTTTCTGTAACTATCCTACTGCACACTGCTCCCCATACTCTGCTTTCTGTAGCGATCCTTCTGCACCTCAGTCTCTAACTTCTGCTCTCTGTAACGATCTTTCTGCAACCCAATCTCCAAACTCTGCTCTCTGCAACAGTCCTTCTGCACCCTATACTCCAAGCTCTGCTCTCTGTAACAGTCGTTCTGCACCTTGGTGTCCAAAATCTGTTCTCTGTAAAATCCTTCTGCACCTCAGTCTCCAACCTCTGCTCTCTGCACTGATCCTTCAGCACTACAATCTCTTAACTCTGCTCTCTGTAACAGTTCTTCTGAACCCCAATCTCCAAACTCTGCTCTCTTTAACACTAGTTCTGCACCCCAGTCTCTATCATATGCTCACTGTAAGAATCCTTTGACACCCCATTCTCCAACATCTCCTCTCTGTAAAAGTCCTTTTGCACCTCAGTATCCAACCTCTGCAATCTGTAACGGTCCTTCTGCACCCCAGTCTCCAACCTCTACTCTCTGAAATGATCCTTCTGCACCTCAGTCTCCAACCTCTGCTCTTTGTAACAGTCCTTCTGCACCCCATTCTCCAACCCCTTCTCTCTGCAACGATCCTTCTGCACCTCAGTCTCCACACTCTTATCTCTGTAACAATCTTCTGGACCTCAGTCTCCAACTTCTGCTCTCTGTATCAGTTCTTCTGCACCTCCGTCTCCAAATTTGTTCTCTGCAATAGTCTTTCTGCATCCCTGTTCCAACCTCTGCTCTCTGCAATATTTTCTCTGCTCCCCAGTCTCCGAGCTGTGCTTTCTGTAACTTTGTTCCTGACCTCAGTCTCCAAACTTTGATCTCTACAACGATCCTTTTGCACCTCAGGTTCCAACGTCTGCTCTCTGCAACGATCCTTCTGCACCCCAGTTCCCAACCGCTGCTCTCTGTAAAAGTCCTTCTGCACCTCAGTCGCCAACCTCTCCTCTCTGTACCAATTTTTCTGCACCTCAGTCTCCAACCTCTGCTCTCTGTAACAGTTCTTCTGCACCACAGTCTCGAACCTCTGCTCTCTGTAAAAGTCCTTCTGCACCCGAGTCTCCAACCTCTGCTCTCTGTAACAATCATTCTGCACCCCAGTCTCCAAACTCTGCTCTCTATACAGTTCTGTACCCCAATCTTCAAACTCTGCTGTCTTTATCACTCCTTCTGCACCCCAGTTTCCATTCTCTTCTCTCTGTAAGAATCCTTCTGCACGCCAGTCTTTAATATCTGCGCTCTGCAAATGTCCTACTGCACCTCAGTCTCCAACCTCTGCTCTCACTAATGGTCCTTCCTCACCCCAGTCTCCAACCTCTGCTCTCTGTACTGATCCATCTTCAACTCAGTCTCCAACCTCTGCTCTCTGTAACAGTCTTTCTGCACCCTAGTCTACAACATCTGCTCTCTGAAAGGATCTTTCTTCTACCCAGTCTCCAACCTCTGCTCTCTGTAACAGTCTTTTTGTATCGCAGTCTCCAACCTCTTCTCTTTGTAACTTTCCTTGTGCTCCCTAATTGCAAGCATCTGCTTTCTGTAACAGTCTTTCTGCACCCCAATCTTCAACCTCTTCTCTCTGCAATGATCCTTCTGCACCTCAGACTTCAACTTCTGCTCTCTGCAACAGTCCTTCTGCACCCAGTCTCCAGACTCTGATCTCTGAAAGATCATTATTCATCCCAGTCTCCAAACTCTGCTCTTTGTAGCAGTTCTTCTGCACCCCAGTATCCAAACTCTGCTCTCTTTAAAAGTCTTTCTGTAGCTCAGTCTCCAAACTTTACTCTCTGTAATGGTCCTTCTGCACCCCATTCTACAACCTCTGCTCTCTTTAATAATCCTTCTGCACCTCACTCTCCAACGTCTGCTCTCTGTAACAGTTTTTCTCCACCACAGTCTCCAACATCTGCTCTCTGCAATGGTCATTCTGCACCTCAGTCTCCAAATTCTGCTCTCTGTAACAGTCCTCCCATAGTGCACTCTAAAAAATCTGCTCTATGCAACGTTCCTTCTGCACCCAAGTCTCCAATCTCTGCTCTCTGTAACACTCGTTCTGCACCTCAGTTTAAAAACTCTGCGCTCTGCAACAGACCTTCTGCACCTCAGTCTGAAAACTTTGTTCTCTGCAATGATCCTACTGCACCCCAGTCTCAAAACTCTGCTCTCTGTAACAGTCCTTCTGCACCACAGTGTCCAACCTCTGCTGTCTGTAACAGGCCTTTTGCACCCCATTCTCCAACCTCTGCTCTCTGTAATACTGCTTCTTCACTTCAGTCTACAAACTCTGCTCTCTGCAACAGTTCGTCCGAACCCCAGTCTCCAAACTCTGCTTACTGTATCACTCCATCTGCACTACAATTTCCAACATCTGCTTTCTGTAAGAGTCTTTTTGCACCTCAGTCTACAAACTCTGCTCTCTGCAACAGTCTTTCTGCACACAAATCTCAAACATCTGCATTCTGCAACAGTCCTTCTGCACCAAATCTCCAACCACGGCCTCTGTAACAGTCCTAATGTAACCCAATCTCCAACCTCTGCTCTCTGCAACAGTCCTTCTGCACCAAAATGTGAACCTGTGCTCTCTGCTACAGTCCTTATACACCCCAGTGTCTAGCCTGTGCTCTCTGCAACAGTCCCTCTGCAACCCAGTCTCCAACATCTGCTCTCTGTAATAATTTTTCTGCACCTCAGGCTTCAAACTCTGTTCTCTGCAACGGTCCTTCTGCACCTCAGTCTCCAAAAAACTACTCTCTGTAAATGTACTTCTGAACCCCTTGTCAAAACTCTGCTGCCCGTAACAGGCCTTCTGCACCCAGGTTTCCAACCTCTGTTCTTTATAACAATCATTCTGCACCCCAGTCTCAAAATTTTGCTCTCTACAACGATCCTTCGGCACCCCAGTCTCCAACCTCTGCTATCTGTAACAGGCCTTTTGCTGCCAAATCTTCCACCTCTACGCTCTGTAACAGTCCTTTTGCACCTCATTCTCCAACTTCTGCTCTCTGCAACAGTCCTTTTGCACCTCAGTCTCCAAACTCAGCTCTCTGCATCGATCTTTCTGCACCTCAGTCTCGAAAGTCTACTCTCTGTAACACTCCTTCTGCACCCCAGTCTCAAACGTCTGCTGTCTGCAAAGATCCTTCTGCAAAGTAGTCTCCAAAATCTGCTCTCTGCAACAGTCCTTCTGCACCCCAGTCTCCAACCTCTGCTCTCTGCAATGATCCTTTTGCACCCCAGTATCCAACATCTGCTCTATGCAACAGTCCTTCTGCACACCTTTCTCCAACCTCTGCTCTGTGTAAGATCTTTCTGTAACCCAGTCTCCAAACTCTTTCTTCTGTAAAAGTCCTTCTGCACCCTTTTTCTAAACTCTTCTCTCTGTAACAAGCCTTCTGCACCCCAGTCTTCAGCCTCTTTTCTCTGTAACAGTCCTTCTGCACCCTAATCTCAAACCTCTGCTCCCTAGGACGATCTTTATTCATCCCAGTCTCCAACATCTACTCTCTGCAACAGTCCTTATACACTCGTGTCTCCAAAAACTGCTCTCTGCAACAGTCCTTCTGCACCTCAGTCTGAAAACTCTGTGATCTGCAATGATCCTTCTGCACCCCAGTATCCAAACTCTGCTCTCTGTAACAGTCCTGCTGCACCTCAGTCTCAAAACTCTGCTCTCCTTGAGTTGCTTCTGAAACCCTGTCTACAAACTCTGCTCTCTGTAACAGTCTTTCTGCACCCCAGTCTCCAAACTCTGATCTCTGTAGCAGGCCTATGGAACCCAAATCTAAAACCTCTACTTTCTGTAATATTCCTTCTGCACCTCAGTCTACAACCTCTGCTCTCTGCAACAGTCTACTGCACCTCAGTATCCAGGCTCTGGTCCCTGCAACGATCTTTCTGCACCTCAGTCTCCAAACTCTGCTCTGTGTAACAGTCCTTCTGCACTCCAGTCTTCTACCTCTGCTCTCTGCAACAGTTCATTTGTACCCCAGTCTTCAACCTCTGCTCTCTGTAAGATTCATCTGAACCCTACTATCAAACCTCTTCTCTCTGTAACAGTGCTTCTACACCCCAGTCTCCAAACTCTTCTCTTTTTAACATTCCTTCTGCACCTCAGTCTCCAACCTCTGCTCTCTGCAACAGTCCATCTGCACTCCACTCTACAAAATCTGCTCTCTGCAACTGTCCTTCTACACCCTAGTTTCCAGCCTCTGCTCTCTGCAACAGTCCTTCTGCACCCCAGTCTCCAAACTCTGCTCTCTGCAACGATCTTTCTAGACCCCAGTCTCCAACCTCCTCTGTCTGCAACAGTCCTTCTTTACCCCAGTATCCAACCTCTGCACTCTGTAACAGTTTTTGTATACCGCAGTCTCCAAACTCTGGTCTCTGTAACGTTTTTTCTGCACCCCAATTTGCAACCTCTAGTTTCTGTAACAATGTTTCTGCACCTCAGTCTCCAAACTCTGCTCTCTGTAGCAGGCCTTCTGCACCCCAGTCTTCAAAATTTGCTCTCTTCAAGGATCCTTCTGCACACAAGTCTCCAACCTCTGCTCTCTGCAATGAACCTACTGTACCACAATCTTTAACCTCTGATCTCTGCAACAGTCATTCTGCAAAACAGTCTCAAACCTCTGCTCTCTGTAACAATCCTTCTGTACCCGAGTCTCCATACTCTTCTCTCTTTAAGAGTCTTTCTGCAAATCAGATTCCAACCTCTGCTCTCTGCAACAGTCCTTTTGCACCTCATTTCCAACTTCAACTCTTTGCAACAGTCCTTCTGAATCCCAGTCTCCAAACTCTCCTCTCTGCAACGATCCTTCTGGACCCCAGTCTCCAACCTCTGCTCTCTGTAACAAACCTTCTGCACCACAGTCTCCAAATTCTGCTCCCTGTAAGATCCCTCTGCACTCCAGTTACCAAACTCTGCTCTCTGTAACATTCCTTCTCCACCCCAGTCTTTAACCTCTGCCTTCTGCAAGTGTACTGCGGCACCCCAGTCTCCAACCTCTGTCCTCTGAAACAGTCCTTGTGCTCCCCAGTCTCCAACCTCTGCTCTCCATAACAGTCTTTCAGAACCCCAGTCTCCAAACTCTGCTTTCTGGAACAGTCCTTTTAAACCTCAGTCTCAAACCTCTACTCTCTGTATCTATCCTACTGCACTTCCGTCTCCAAGCTGTGCTCTCTGTAACATTCCTTTTGCACCCCAGTCTCCAAACTCTGCTCTCTGTAACAGTTTTTCTATACCGCAATCTCCAAAGTCTGGTCTCTGTAACTGTTCTTCTGCACCCCAATTTTCAACCTCTGCCTTCTGTAACAGTCCTTCTGCAACTCAGCCTCCAATCTCTGCTCTCTGTAACAGTCCTACTGAACTGCCTGACACCTCTGCTCTCTTCACGATCCTTCTGCACCTCAGTTCTCCAAACACTGCTCTCTGTAATAGTCCACCTGCACCTCAGTCTCCAATCTCTGCTCTCTGTAAGATCCTTCAGCAACCCAGTCTCAAAACTCTGCTCTCTATAACTGTTTTTCTGCACCCCAGTCTCCAACCTTTCCTCTCTGTAACAGGCCTTCTGCACGCCAGTCTCCAAACTCTTCTCTCTGGAGCAGGCCTTCTGCACCCCAGTCTCCAACCTCTGCTATCTGCAATGATCATAATGCACCTCAGTCTCAAACCTCTAATCTCTGCAACTGTTCTTCTACACCTCAGTCTCCAAATTCTGCTCTCTGTAAGATCATTCTGCACCCCTGTATCCAACCTCTTCTCTCTCTAACAGTCCTTCTGCATCCAAGTCTCCAACCTCTGCTCTCTGTAACAGTCCTTCTGCACCCCAGTGTGCAACCTCTGCTTCTACAACAGTCCTTCTGCACCCGACTTAAAAAAAAAAAACTGCTCTCTGCAACAGTCCTTCTGTGCCCTAGTCTCCAACATCTTCTTTCTAAAACAGTTAATCTGCACCTCAGTCTCAAAACCCTCCTCTCTGCAACGACCCTTCTGCACCCAAGTCTCCAACCTCTGCTCTCTGTAACAGTCCTTCAGCACCTCAGTCTCCCAACTCTGCTCTCTGTAACATTCTTCTGCAACCCAGTCTTTAAACTCTGCACTTTGTAACAGTCCTTCTGAAAAACAGTCTCCAACCTCTGCTCTCTATAACAGACATTCTTCACCCCAGTCTCCAACCTCTTCTCTCTGCAACGATTCTTCTCCACCACAGTCTCCAACGTCTGATCTCTGCAACACTCTTTTAACCCCAGTCTCCAAACTCTGCTCTCTGTAAGATCCATCTGAACCCCAGTCTCCAAACTCTGGTCTCTGTAACAATCCTTCTGCACCCCAGTCTCCAAACTCTGCTCTCTATAACAGTCCTTCTGCACCTCAGTCTCCAAACTCTGCTCTCAGAAAGAGTTCTTCTACACCTCAGTCTCCAACCTCTGCTCTCTGTAACAGTCCTTCTGCACCTCAGTCTCCAAACTCTGCTCTCTGCACGATCTTTCTGCACCCCAGTCTCCAAACACTGTTCTCTGTAACAGTCCACCTGCACCTCAGTCTCCAAACTATCCTCTCTGTAACAGGCCTTCTCCAAGCCAGTCTCCAAACTCTTCTCTTTGTAGCAGGCCTTCTGCACCTCAGTCTCAAAAATCTTCTCTCTGCAACGATTCTTCTGCACCTCAGTCTCGAACATCAGCTCTCTGCAATGATCGAACTGCACCCCACTCTCCAACCTCTGATCTCTGCACAGTCCTTCTACACCTCAGTCTCCAAATTATGATCTCTGTAAGATTCTTCTGCACCCCTGTATCCAACCTCTGCTCTCTGTAGCAGTCCTTCTGCACCTCAGTCTCTTACCTGTGCTCTCTCTAACTATCCTTCTGCAAATCAGTCTCCTAACTCTGCTCTCAGTAAAATCCTTTTGAAATAAAGTCTTTATACTCTGCACTCTGTAAGAGTCCTTCTGCACAACAGTCTCCAAGTTTTTTTTCTCTTCAATGATTCTTCTCCACCCGAGTCTCCAACTTCTTCTCTCTGCAACAGTCCTGTCGCACACCAGTCTCCAAACTCTTCTCCTGTAACAGTCCTTCTTTACCCCAATCTCCAAACTCTGCTCTCTGAAACGATCTTACTTGACCCCTTCTCTAACCCAGTCTCAAACCTCTGTCCTCTGCAACAGTCCTTCTGCTCCCCAGTGTCGAATATCTGCTCTCAGTAACAGTCCTTCTGTACCACAGTGTCCAAGCTCTGCTCTTCGTAACGGTCCTTCTACACCCCAGTATCCAACCTCTGCTTTCTGTATCAGTCTGTCTGAACCCCAGTCTCCTACGTCTTTTCTCTGTATCTATCCTTCTGCACTTCAGTCTCCAACCTATGCTCTATGTAAGAGTCCTTCTGAACCCCAGTCTTTAACATCTGCTCTGGATAACAGTCGTATACCACAGTCTTCAACATCTGCTCTCTGTAAAAATTCTTCTGCACCCTAATTTCAAAACTCTGCTTCCTGTAACAGTCCTTCTGCACCCCAGTCCCCAAAGTCTGCTTTCTGTATCAGTCTTTCTAAACGCCAGTCTCCAACCTCTTTTCTCTGTATCTATCTTTCTGCACCTCAGTCTCCAACCTCTTCTCTATGCAATAGTCCTTCTATACTGCAGTCTTAAACCCTGCTCTCTGTAAAGGTCTTTCTGCAGCGCAGACTCTATATTCTGCTTTCTGTATCAGTTTTTATAAACCCTAGTTACCAAATTATGCTCTCTCTAAGAGTCTTTCTGCACCTCAGTATCCAACCGCTGCTCTCTGCAACAGTCCTTCTGCACCCCAGTCTTTAAACTCTGCTCTCTGAAACAGTCCTTCTGCACCCCAGTCTCCAACGTCTTCTCTCTGCAACAGTCCTTCTGCACCCCAGTCTGCAAACTCTGCTCTCTGTAACAATCCTTCTGCCCCTCAGTCTCCAAACTCTGCTCTATCAAACAAATCTTCTGCACGTCAGTCTCCATCTCTGCTCTCCGCAACAGTCCTTCTGCACTCCAGCATCCAAACTCTGCTCTCTGTAACATTCCTTCTGCACCAAAGTATCCAACCTCTGCTTTCTGTAAGATCCTTCTGCACTCCAGCATCCAAACTCTGCTCTCTGTAACATTCCTTCTCCACGCCATTCTTTAACCTCTGCTTTCTAAAAATGTCCTGCAACACCCCAGTCTCCAACCTCTGTCTTCAGCAAAAGTCCTTCTGCTTCCCATTTTCCAACCTCTGCTCTCTGAAACATTCCTTCTGCACCCCGTCTCCAAACTCTGCTCTCTATAACAATCTTTCTGCATCTCAGACTCCAAACTCTGTTCTCTGCAACTGTCCTTCTGAACCTCAGTCTCCAACCTCCACTCTCTGTAACAGTCTTTCTGCACTTCACTCTCCAGCCTCTGGTCTCTGCAATAGTCCTTCTGCACCCCAGTCTCCAACCTCTGTTCTTTGTAACAGTCCTTCTGCAACCCAGTCTCCAAACTCTGCTTCGGTATCAGTCCTTTTAACCCCAGTCTCAAACCTCTGCTCTCTGTATCTATCCTTCTTCACCTCAGTCTTAAACCTCTACTATCTGTTACAGTTTTTCTATACCACAGTCTCCAAACTCTGGTCTTTCTTACGGTCCTTTTTCACCCCAATTTCCAACCACTTCTTCCTGTAACAGTTCTTCTGCACCTCAGTCTCCAAACTCTACTCTCTGTAACAGTCCTTCTACACCTCAGTCTCCAACCTCTGCTCTCTGTAACAGTCCATCTGCACCTCAGTCTGACACCTCTGCTCTCTGCACGATCTTTCTGCACCCGGGTCTCCAAACAGTGCTCTCTGTAACAGTCCACCTGCACCTCAGTCTCCAATCACTGCTCTCTGTAAGATCTTTAAGAAACTTGGTCTCCAAACTCTGCTCTCTATAACAGTGCTTCTGCACCCAAGTCTCCAACCTCTCCTCTCTGTAACAAGCCTTCTGCACGAGAGTCTCAAAACTCTGCTCTCTGTAGCAGGCCTTCTGCACCCCAGTCTCCAACCTCTGCTCTCTGCAAGGATCTTTATGCACCCAAGTCTCCAACTTCTGCTCTCTGCAATGATCCTACTGCACCCCAGTCTCTAAACTCTTATCTCTGCAAGAGTCCTTCTGCAACTCAGTCTCCAACTTCTGCTCTCTGTAAGATTCTTCTGCACCCCTGTCTCCATGCTCTGCTTATTTCAAGGATCCTTCTGCAACCAAGTGTCCAACCTCTCCTCTATGTAACAGGATTTGCTTCTCAGTCCACAAACTCTGCTCTCTACAACAGTCTTTCTCCACCCTAGTCTCCAACTTCTGCTCTTTCTAAGAGTCCTTCTGCACCTCAGTCTCCAACCTCTACTCTCTGCAACATTTTTTTTCTGTAGCCTAGTCTCCATCCTTTTCTCTCTACAACATTCCTTCTTCACCCTAGTCTTTAAAGTCTGCTCTCTGCAACAGTCCTTCTGCACCCCATTCTCCAAACTCTGCTCTCTATAACAATCCTTCTGCACCTCAGTCTCCAAACTCTGCTCTCTGTAACAGTCCATCTGCACCTCAGTCTGAAAACTCTGCTCTCGGCACGATCTTTCTGCACCCCAGTATCCAAGCACTGCTCTCTGTAACAGTCCACCTGTACCTCAGTCTCTAAACTCTGCTCTCTGTAATATCCTTCAGGTACTTAGTCTAAAAACTCTGCTCTCTGTAAAAGTCCTTCTGCACCCCAGTCTCCAACCTCTCATCTCTGTAACAGGCCTCCTGCAGGCCAGTCTCCAAACTCTCCTCTCTGTAGCAGGCCTTCTGCACCCCAGTCCCCAAACTCTGCTTTCTGTATCAGTGTTTCTGAAAGGCAGTCTCCAACCTCTGTTCTCTGTATCTATCCTTCTGCATCTCAGTTTTCAACCTCTTCTCTATGCAACAGTCCTTCTATACTGCAGTCTTAAACCCTGCTCTCTGTAAAGGTCTTTCTGCAGTGCAGATTCTGTATTCTTCTTTCTGTATCAGTTTTTATGAACCCTAGTTACCAAATTATGCTCTCTCTAAGAGTCTTTCTGCACCTCAGTATCCAACCGCTGCTCTCTGCAACAGTCCTTCTGCACCCCAGTCTTTAAACTCTGCTCTCTGAAACAGTCCTTCTGCACCCCAGTCTCCAACGTCTTCTCTCCGCAACAGTCCTTCTGCACTCCAGTCTCCAAACTCTGCTCTCTTCAACAGTCCTTCTGCACCAAAGTATCCAACCTCTGCTCTCTGTAAGATCCTTCTTCACTCCAGCATCCAAACTCTGCTCTCTGTAACATTCCTTCTGCACCAAAGTATCCAACCTCTGCTTTCTGTAAGATCCTTCTGCACTCCAGCATCCAAACTCTGCTCTCTGTAACATTCCTTCTCCACGCCATTCTTTAACCTCTGCTTTCTGCAAATGTCCTGCAACACCCCAGTCTCCAACCTCTGTCTTCTGCAACAGTCCTTCTGCTTCCCATTCTCCAACCTCTGCTCTCTGAAACATTCCTTCTGCACCCCAGTCTCCAACCTCTGCTGTCTGTAACAGGCCTTTTGCACCCCATTCTCCAACCTCTGCTCTCTGTAATAGTGCTTCTTCACTTCAATCTTCAAACTCTGCTCTCTGCAACAGTTCGTCCGAACCCCAGTCTCCAAACTCTGCTTACTGTATCACTCCATCTGCACTACAATTTCCAACATCTGCTTTCTGTAACAGTCTTTTTGCACCTCAGTCTACAAACTCTGCTCTCTGCAACAGTCTTTCTGCACACAAATCTCAAACATCTGCATTCTGCAACAGTCCTTCTGCACCAAATCTCCAACCACGGCCTCTGTAACAGTCCTAATGTAACCCAATCTCCAACCTCTGCTCTCTGCAACAGTCCTTCTGCACCAAAATGTGAACCTGTGCTCTCTGCTACAGTCCTTATACGCCCCAGTGTCTAGCCTGTGCTCTCTGCAACAGTCCCTCTGCAACCCAGTCTCCAACATCTGCTCTCTGTAATAATTTTTCTGCACCTCAGGCTTCAAACTCTGTTCTCTGCAACGGTCCTTCTGCACCTCAGTCTCCAAAAAACTACTCTCTGTAAATGTACTTCTGAACCCCTTGTCAAAACTCTGCTGCCCGTAACAGGCCTTCTGCACCCAGGTTTCCAACCTCTGTTCTTTATAACAATCATTCTGCACCCCAGTCTCAAAATTTTGCTCTCTACAACGATCCTTCTGCACCCCAGTCTCCAACCTCTGCTATCTGTAACAGGCCTTTTGCTGCCATATCTTCCACCTCTACGCTCTGTAACAGTCCTTTTGCACCTCATTCTCCAACTTCTACTCTCTGCAACAGTCCTTTTGCACCTCAGTCTCCAAACTCAGCTCTCTGCATCGATCTTTCTGCACCTCAGTCTCGAATGTCTACTCTCTTTAACACTCCTTCTGCACCCCAGTCTCAAACTTCTGCTGTCTGGAAAGATCCTTCTGCAAAGTAGTCTCCAAAATCTGCTCTCTGCAACAGTCCTTCTGCACCCCAGTCTCCAACCTCTGCTCTCTGCAATGATCCTTCTGCACCCCAGTATCCAACATATGCTCTATGCAACAGTCCTTCTGCACACCTGTCTCCAACCTCTGCTCTGTGTAAGATCTTTCTGTAACCCAGTCTCCAAACCCTTTCTTCTGTAACAGTCCTTCTGCACCCTTTCTCTAAACTCTTCTCTCTGTAACAGCCCTTCTGCACCCCAGTCTTCAACCTCTGCTCTCTGTAACAGTCCTTCAGCACCTCAGTCTCCCAACTCTGCTCTCTGTAAGATTCTTCTGCAACCCAGTCTTTAAACTCTGCACTCTGTAACAGTCCTTCTGAACAACAGTCTCCAAACTCTGCTCTCTATAACAGACATTCTGCACCCCAGTCTCCAACCTCTTCTCTCTGCAACGATTCTTCTCCACCACATTCTTCAACATCTGATCTCTGCAACACTCCTTTTTAACCCCAGTCTCCAAACTCTGCTCTCTGTAAGATCCATCTGAACCCCAGTCTCCAAACTCTACTCTCTGTAACAGTCCTTCTGCATCCCAGTCTCCAAACTCTGCTCTCTATAACAGTCCTTCTGCACCTCAGTCTCCAACCTCTGCTCTGTGTAACAGTCCTTCTGCACCCCAGTTTTTAAAATCTGCTCTCTTGAATGATCTTTCTAAAACCAAGTCTCCAATGTCTGCCCTTTGCAACAGTCTTTCTGCACCACAGTCTCCAACCTCTGCTCTCTGTTAGATCTTTCTGCACTCCAGTTTCCAAACTCTGCTCTCTGTCACATTCCTTCTCCACTCCAGTCTCCAACCTCTGTCCTCTGCAACAGTTTTTCTGCTCCCCAGACTCCGAGATCTGCTCTCTGTAACAGTCCTTCTGTACCGCACTCTCCAACCTCTGCTCTTTGTAATGATATTTCTACACCAGAGTCTTTATCTCTGCTTTCTGTATCAGTCTATCTGAACCCCAGTCTGCAACCTCTGTTCTCTGTATCTATCCTTCTGCACCTCAGTCTCCAACCTGTGCTCTATGTAAGAGTCCTTCTGCACCCCAGTCTCCAACCTCTGCTCTCGGTAACAGACCTATACGGCAGTCTCCAACCTCGGCTCTGTAATGGTCCTTCTGCAGCCCAATTTCGAAACTGCTTACTGTAACAGTCTTTCTGCACCTGAGTCTCCAAACTCTCCTCTCTGTAACAGTCCTTCTACACCTCAGTCTCCAACCTCTGCTCTCTATAACAGTCCACCTGCACCTCAGTCTCCAACCTATGCTCTCTGTAAGATCTTTCAGAAACCCAGTATCCAAACACTGCTCTGTATAACAGTCCTTCTGCACCCCAGTCTCCAACCTCTCCTCTCAGTAACTGGCCTGCTGAACGCCAGTCTCCAAACTCTGCTCTCTGCAACGATCCTTCTGCACCCCAGTCTCCAAACTCTGCTCTCTGCAATGATCCTACTGTACCCAGGTCTCCAAACTCTGATCTCTACAATATTCCTTCTACACCTCTGTCTTCATATTCTACTCCCTGTAAGATACTCTGCACCTTTTTCTTCTAGCTCTGCTCTATGTAACAGGACTTCTGCACCTCAGTCTCCAATCTCTGCTCTTTGCAACAGTCCTTCTGCACCACAGTCTCCAAACTCTTCTCTTTGTAAGATCCTTCTGCACTCCAGTTTCCAAATTCTTCTCTCTGTAACATTCCTTCTTCACCCCAGTATTTAACCTTTGCTTTCTTCAAGTATCCTGTGGCACCCCAGTCTCAAACTCTATCCTCTGAAACACTCCTTCTGCTCCCCAATCTCCAACATCTGCTCTCTGTAACGGTCCTATTAACCCCAGTCTCAAACCTCTGCTCTCTGTGTCTATCCTTCTGCACCTCAGTCTCCAACATGTACTCTCTGTAACATTCCTCCTGCACCTCAGTCTTTAAACTCTGCTCTCTTTAACAGTTTTTCTATACCACAGTCTCCAAACTCTTGTCTCTGTAACGTTCTTTCTGCACCCCAAAGTCCAACCTCTTCTTTCTGTAACAGTCCTTCTGCACCTCAGTCTCTAAACTCTGCTCCCTGTAACAGTCCTTCTACACCTCAGTCTCCAACCTCTGCTCTCTGTAACAGTCCTTCTGCACCTCAGTCTTACAACTCTTCTCTCTGCACGATCCTTCTGCACCCCAGTCTTCAAACACTGCTTTCTGTAACAGTCCACCTGCACCTCAGTCTCCAAGCTCTCCTCTCTGTAACAGGCCATCTGCAAGCCAGTCTCCATACTCTTCTCTCTGTAGCAGGCCTTCTGCACCCCAGTCTACAAAATCTGCTCTCTGCAACGATTTATCTGCACCTCAGTCTCCACCATCAGCTCTCTGCAATGATCCAACTGCACCCAACTCTTCAACCTCTGATCTCTGCAACAGTTCTTCTGCACCTCAGTCTCCAAATTCTGCTCACTGTAAGATGCTTCTGCACCCCAGTATCAAACCTCTGCTCTCTGTAACAGTCCTTCTGCACCTCAGTCTCCTACCTGTGCACTCTCTAACAGTCCTTCTGCACCTCAGTCTCCAAACTCTGCTCTTTGTAAGATTCTTTTGCAACCAAGTCTTTAAACTCTGCACTCTGTAAAAGTCATTCTGCACAACAGTCTCCAACCTCTTCTCTCTGCAAAGATTCTTCTCAACCCCAGTCTCCAACATCTGCTCTCTGCAAAACTCCTGCCACACACCTGTCTCTAAACTCTTCTCTTTGTAACAGTCCTTCTTCACCCTGCTCTCCAAACTCTGCTCTCTGCAACGATTTTTCTGGACCCCAGTCTCCAATGTCTGCTCTCTGCAACAGTTTTTGTGCACCACAGTCTCCAAACTCTGCTCTCTGTAACATTCCTTCTCCAACCCATTTTTTAAACTCTGCTTTCTGCAAATGTCCTGCAACACCCCAGTCTCCAAATTCTGTCCTCTGCAACAGTCTTTCTGCTCCCCAATCTCCAACATCTCCTCTCTGTAACAGTCCTTCTGTACCGCAGTCTCCAACCTCTGCTCTCTGTAATGGTCCTTCTGCACCCCAGTGTCCAAACTCTGCTTTCTGTATCAGTCTTTCTGAACTCCAGTCTCAAACCTCTTCTCTGTGTATCTATCCTTCTGCACCTCAGTCTCCAACCTCTGCTATCGGTTACAGTTTTTCTGTACCACAGTCTCCAAACTCTGGTCTTTCTTACGGTCTTTTTGCACCCCAATTTCCAACCTCTGCTTTCTGTAACAGTCCTTCTGCACCTCAGTCTCCATCTGCTCTCTGTAACAGTCCTTCTACACCTCAGTCTTCAAAACTCTGCTCTCTGTAACAGTCCATCTGCACCTCAGTATGACACCTCTGCTCTCTGCATGATCCTTCTGCACCCCAGTCTTGAATCACTGCTCTCTGTAATAGTCCACCTTCACCTCAGTCTTTAACCTCTGCTCTCTGCAAGATCCTTCAGGAACTCAGTCTCCAAACTCTGCTCTCTATAACACTCCTTCTGCACCCCAGTCTCCAACCTCTCCTCTCTGTAACAGGCCTTCTGCACACCAGTCTCAAAACTTTGCTCTCTGTAGCAGGCCTTCTACACCCCAGTCTCCAACCTCTGCTCTCTGCAACGATCCTTCTGCACCCCAGTCTCCAACTTCTGATCTCTGCAATGATCCTGCTGCACCCCACTCTCCAACCTCTGATATCTGGAACAGTCCTTCTGCAACTCATTTTCCAACTTCTGCTCTCTGTAAGATCCTTCTGCACCCCTGTATCTCCAAGCTCTGCTTATTTCAACGATCATTCTGCACCCCAGTGTCCAACCTCTGCTCTATGTAACAAGATTTTGCACCTCAGTCTTCAACCTCTGCTCTCTGCAACATTCCTTCTAAAGCCCAGTCTCCATCCTCTGCTCTCTGCAACAGTCCTTCTGCACCCCAGTCTCCAAACTCTGTTCTCTGCAACGGTTTTTCTGCACCACAGTCAACAACCTCTACTCTCTGTAACAGTCCTTCTGCACTTCACTCTCCAAACTCTGCTCTCTGTAGGATCCTTCTAAAACCCAGTCTCAAAACTCTGCTCTCTGTATCTATCCTTCTGCACCTCAGTCTCCAACCTCTGCTCTCCATAACAGTCCATCTGCATCTCAGTCTGACACCTCTTCTCTCTGCACTATCCTTTTTCACCCCAGTCTTCAGGCACTGCTCTCTGTAACAGTCTACCTGCACCTCAGTCTCCAACCTCTGTTCTCTGTAAGATCCTTCAGGAACTCAGTCTCGAAACTCTGCTCTCTATAACAATCCTTCTGCACCCCAGTCTCCAACCTCTTTTCTCTGTAACAGGCCTTCTTCATGCCAGTCTCCTAACTCCTTCTCTTTAGCAGGCCTTCTGAGCCCCAATCTTCAACCTCTGCTCTCTGCAACGATCCTTCTGCACCCCAGTCCCCAAACTCTGCTCTCTGCAATGATCCTACTGCACCCAGTCTCCAACCTCTGATCTCTTCAACAGTCCTTTTGCAACTCTGTCTCCAACTTCTGCTCTCTGTAAAATTCTTCTGCACCCCTGTCTCCAAGCTCTGCTTATTGCAAAAATCTTTCTGCACCCCAGTGTCCAACCTCTACTCTATGTAACTAAATTTTGCACCTCAGTCTCCAACGTCTGCTCTCTGCAACAGTTCTTCTGCAACCCAGTGTCAAACTTCTGCTCTCTCTAAGAGTCCTTCTGCAACTCAGTCTAAAACATCTGCTCTCTGCAACATTTTTTCTACAGCCCAATCTCAAACCTCTGCTCTCTGTAACAGTCCTTCTGCACCCCAGTCTCCAACTCTGCTCTCTGTAACAATCCTTCTGCACCCCAGTCTCCAAACTCTGTTCTCTGCAAAGGTCCTTCTGCACCTCAGTCTCCAACCTCTACTCTCTGTAACAGTCCTTCTGCATTTCACTCTCCAACCTCTGCTCTCTGTAGGATCCTTCTAAAACCCAGTCTAAAACCTCTGCTTTCTGTATCTATTATTCTTCCCCTCAGTCTCCAAACTCTGCTCTCTGTTACAGTTTTCTATACCGCAGTCTCCAAATTCTGGTCTCTGTTATGGTCCTGCTACACGCCAATTTCCAACCACTTCTTTCTGTAATAGTCCTTCTGCACCTCAGTCTCCAAACTCTGCTCTCTGTAACAGTCCTTCTACACCTCAGTCTTCAACCTCTGCTCTCTGTAACAGTCTTTTCTGCACCTCAGTCTGACATCTCTGCTCTCTGCACGATCATTCTGCACCTCAGTCTCCAAACACTGTTCTCTATAACAGTTCTTCTGAACACCAGTCTCAAAAACTCTGCTCTCTGTATCTATACTTCTGCACCTCAGTCTCCAACCTGTGCTCTCTGTAACATTCCTTCTACACCCTAGTCTCCAACCTCTGCTCTCTGTAACAGTTTTTCTATACCGCATTCTTCAAACTGTGGTCTTTGTAACGGTCTTTCTGATACCCAACTTCCAACCTCTGCTTTCTGTATCAGGCCTTCTGCACCTCAGTCTCCAAACTCTGCTCTTTTTAGGAGTACTTCTACACCTCAGTCTCCAACCTCTGCTCTCTCTAACAGTCCTTCTGCACCTCAGTCTGACACCTCTCCTCTCTGCATGGTTCTTCTGCACCCTAGTCTCCAACCACTGGTCTCTGTAACAGTCCACATGTACCTCAGTCTCCAACCTCTTCTCTCCATAAGATCCTTCAGTAACCCAGTGTCCAAACTCTGCTCTCCTGTAACAGTCGTTCTGCACCCCAGTATCCAACCTCTCCTGTCGGTAACAGGCCTTCTGGACGCAGGTCCCCAACTCTGCTCTCTGTAGTAGGCCTTATGCACCTTAGACTTCATAATGTGCTCTCTGCAATGATCCTTCTGCACCCCAGCCTCCAACATCTGATCTCTCCAACAGTCCATCTGCACCTCAGTCTCCAAATTCTGCTCTCTGTAAGATGCTTCTGCATTCCTGTATTCAACCTCTACTCTCTGTAACAGTCCTTCTGCACCCGAGTCTCCAAACTCTGCTCTCTGTAACAGGACTTCCGCACCTCAGTCTCAAACCAGTGCTCTCTGCAACAGTCCTTTTCCACCCTAGTCTAAAACCTCTGCTCTCTACAACAGTCTTCTGCACACTAGTTACCAACAACTGCTCTCTGCGACAGTCCTTCTGCACCTCAGTCTTCCAACTCTGCTCTCTGTAAGATCCTTCTGCAACCCAGTCTTTAAATTCTGCACTTTGTACCTGTCCTTCTGCACAACAGTCTCCAAATTGTGCTCTCTGTAACAGGACTTCTGAAACCCAGTCTCCAACCTCTGCTCTCTGTAACAGGCTTTCTGCACCCCAGTCTCCAACATCTTCCCTCTGAAACGATTCTTCTCCAACCCAGTCTCCAACATCTGCTGTCTGCAACAGTCGTTTTGAACCCCAGTCTCCAAACTCTGCTCTCTGTAAGATCCATCTGAACCCCAGTCTCCAAACTATGCTCTCTTTAACAGTCCTTCCTACACCCAAGTCTCCAAACTCTGCTCTCTGTAACAGTCCTTCTGCTCCTCAGTCTCCAAACTCTGCTCTCTGTAACAGTCCTTCTGGACGCCAGTCTCTAAAATCTGCTCTTCGCAACATTCCTTCTGCACCCCAGTCTTCAACATCTGCTCTCTGCAACACTCCTTCTTCACCCCAGTCTCCAAACTCCGCTCTCTGCAAAAATCCTTCTGGACTCCAGTCTCAACCTCTGCTCTCAGAAACAGTCCTATCTGTACCTCAGTCTCCAACCTCTGCTCTCTCCAAAGTCTTTCTGCACCCATTCTACAAATTCTGCTCTCTGAAACAGTCTTTCTGAACAACAGTATTCAACATCTGCTCTCTGAAACAGTCTTTGTGTACCCTAGTTTTCAACCTCTGCTCTCTGGAACAGTTCTTCTGAACCCCAGTCTCCAACATCTGCACTCTGAAACAATTCGTCTATAAACCATTCTCCAAACTCTGCTCTCTGTAACAGTCCTCCTGTATCGCAGTCTCCGAACTCTGCTCTCTGCAATGGTCCTTCTGCACCCTAGTCTCCAACCTCTGCTTTCTGTATAAGTCCTTCTGAACCCAGTCTCCAACCTCTGCTCTCTGTAACAGTCCTTCTGCACCTCAGTCTCCAAATTCTGCTCTCTGCAACGGTCCGTCTGCACCCCAGTCTCTAACCTCTGCTATCTGCAACAGTCCCTCTGCACCTCAGTCTGAAAACTCGGTTCTATGCAACGATCCTTCTGCACCCCTGTCTCCAAACTCTGCTCTCTATAACAGTCCTGTTTCACCTCAGTCTCCAACCTCTGCTCTCTGTAAGATCTTTCTGCAACCCTGTCTCCAAACTCTGCTCTTTGTTACAGTCCTTCTGCACCCCAGTCTCAATCCTCTGCTTAGTGCAATAGTTCGTCTGAACTGCAGTCTTTAATATCTGCTCTATGAAAGATCCTTCTGCATCCAGTCTCCAACTCCGATCTCCGTAACAGTCCTTCTTCACCCGAGTTTCCAAACTTTGCTCTCTGTAACAATCCTTCTGCACATCAGTCCTCCAACATCTGCTCTTTGCAACGGTTATTCTGCACCCCATTCGCCAAACTCTGTTGTCTACTAGAGTACTTCATCATGTCAGTCTTCAACCTCTGCTCTCTGCAAAAATCCTTCGGCAACCCAGTCTCCAACCATTGCTCTCGGTAACATTTCTTCTGCACCTCAGTCTCCAAACTCTGCTCTATGTAAGTTCCTACTGCCACCCAGTCTCCAAACTCTGGTCTCGGTAACAGTCCTTCTGCACACGAGTCTCCAACCTCTGCTCTGTGCACCAGTTCGTCTGCACCCCACTCTCCAGGCTCTGCTCTATGTAAGATCCTTCTGCACACCAATCTCCAAACTCTGATCTCTGTAACAGCCCTCCTTATCTAAGGCTCCAACCTCTGCTCTCTGCAACAATCCTTCTGCACCCAGTCTCCAACCTCTTCTCTCTGTAGCAGGCCTTCTGCACCCCAGTCTCCAAACTCTGCTCTCTGAAACAGTCTTTGTGCAAGCCAGTTTCCAACCTCTGCTCTCTGTAATGGTCCTTCTGCACCCCAGTCTCCCACCTCAGCTTTCTGTATCATAATTCTTCACCTCAGTCTCCAACGTCTTCTCTGTGTAACAGTCCTTCTGCATCTCAGTCTCCAAATTCTGCTCTCTGCAACAGTCCTTCTGCACCCCAGTCTCCAACCTCAGCTTTCTGCAACATTCCTTCTGCACCCAAGCTCCAAACTGTGCTCTCTGTAACAGTCCTTGTGAACACCAGTCTCCCACCTCTGCTCTCTATAATGATTCTTCTGCAGCCTAGTCTCCAACTATGCTCTCTGCAACGATTCTTCTGCAAATCAGTCTACATACTCTGCTCTCTGTAACAGTCCTTCTGCACCCCTGCATCAAACATTTGCTCTCTGCAACATTTTTTCTATACCCAGGTCTCAAAACTGTGCTCTCTTTAAACTGTCCTTCTGCACCTCAGTCTGCAAATGCTTCTCTCTGCAACAATTCTTCTGCACCCCAGTCTGTAACCTCTGCTCTTGTAACACTCCTTCTGCACCTCTGTCCCTAAAAGGCTCTCTGTAAGATTCTTCTGCAACCCTGTCTCGAACTTTGCTATCTGTAACAGTCCTTCTACAACCCAGTCTCCAACCTCTGCTCTCTGCAACAGTCCTACTGCACCCCAGTCTCCAACCTCTACTCTCTGTAAGATCCTTCTGGACCACAGTCTCCAACCTCTGCTCTCTGTAACAGTCCTTTTGTACCCCAGTCTCCAAACTCTGCTCTCTGCTACAGTCCTTCTGCACCGAGGTCTCCAATCTCCACGCTCTGTAAGATCCATCTGCACCGCAGTCTCGAAACTCTGCTCTCTGTAACAGTTCTTCTGCACGCCAGTATCCAACCACTGCTCTGTGCAACAGTCCTACTGCAACCCAGTCTCCAACCTCTACTCTCTGTAAGATTCTTCAGCATGGCAGTCTCCAAACTCTGTTCTCTGCAACAGTCGTTCTGCACCCCAGTATCCAACCTGTGCTCTCTGTAAAAGTCCTTCTGTACTGCAGTCTTCAAACTCTACTGTCTGTAATGGTCCTTCTGCAGTCCAGTCTCCAACCTCTGCTTTGTTTATCAGTTCTTCTGCACCCCAGTCTCCAACCTCTGCTTTCTGTATCAGTTCTTCTACATCTATATCTCCAACCTCTACTCTCTACAAAAGTCCTTCTGCACCCCTGTCTCCAACCTCTGCTCTCTGCAACATTTTTTCTACACTCAGATCTTCAAACTGTGCTATCTGTAACTGTCATTCTGCACCCCAGTCTACAACCTCTGCTCTCTGTAACGATATTTCTGTCCCTGAGTCTCCAATCTCTGCTCTCTGAAATGATCCTTCTGCACCTCAGTTTCCAAACTCTGCTCTCTGCAGTGATCCTTCTGCACCCCAGTCTCCAACATGTGGTC
This sequence comes from Ictidomys tridecemlineatus, assembly GCF_052094955.1. Lineage (NCBI taxonomy): Eukaryota > Metazoa > Chordata > Mammalia > Rodentia > Sciuridae > Ictidomys > Ictidomys tridecemlineatus. The sequence goes on from NW_027524863.1 coordinate 55,477, forward strand.
TTCGAAACTGTCCTTCTGACCCCAGTCCCAACCTCTGCTCTCTGTAAAGATCCTTCTGCACCCCATTCTCTAACCTCTGCTCTCTGCAATAATCCTTCTGTACCTCAGTTTCCACCCTCTGCTCGCTGCAACGATTCTTCTGTACCCCAGTCTCCAACATCTGCTCTCTGTAACAGTCCTTCTGCACCTCAGTCTCCAACCTCTGCTCTCTGTACTAAGCTTTCTGTACCTCAGTCTCCAACCTCTGCTCTCTATAACAGTCCTTCTGTACCTCAGTCACCAACATCTGCTCTCTGAAACAGGCCTTATGCACCCCAGTCTCCAAACTCTGCTCTCTGTATAAGTTCTTCTGCACCCCAGTCTCGAACCTCTGCTCTCTCTAAAAGTCCTTCTGCACCCGAGTCTCCAAACTCTGCTCTCTGTAACAATTCTTCTGCACCCCAGTCTCCAACATCTGCTCTCTGTGCAGTTCTTCTGCACCACAATCTCCAACCTCTGCTCTCTGTAACGGAACTTCTACAACCCAGTCTCAAACATCTGCTTTCTGCAACGATCTTTCTTCTACCCATTCTCATAACTCTGCTCTCTGTAACAGTCCTTTTGTATCACAGTCTCCAACCTCTTCTCTTTGTAATGTCCTTCTGCTCACCAATTGCCAACCTCTGGTTTCTGTAACAGTCGATCTACATCACAGACTCCAAACTCTGCTCTCTGTAAAAAGTCCTTCTGCGCCTCATTCTAAATCCACTGCTGTCTCCAACGATCCTTCTCCACCCCAGTCTTCAAACTGTGCTATCTGTAACAGTCCTTCTGCACCCCAGTCTCCAACCTCTGCTCTCTGTAACAGGCCTTCTGCACCCTAGTCTCCAAACTCTGCTCTCTGTAACAGTCCCTTCTGCACCCCAGGATCCTACATCTGCTCTCTATAAAAGTCCTTCTGCACCTCAGTCTGAAAACTCTGCTCTCTGCAAAAATTCTTCTGCACCCGAATTTCCAAACTTTGCTCTCTGTAACAGTCCTTCTGAACCTCAGTCTCCAAAATGCTCTCTGTAAGATCCTTCTGCAACCCAGTCTCGAAATTGTGCTATCTGTAACAGTCCTTCTGCACCCCAGTCTTCAATGTCTGCTCTCTGTAACAGGCCTTCTGCACCCCAGTCTCCAACCTCTTCTCTATGCAAGGATCCTTATTTACCTCAGTCTCCAACCTCTACTCTCTGCAACAGTCCTTCTGTACCACAGTCTCAAACCTCTGATTTCTGTATCAGTCTTTCTGCACAACAGTTTTCAATCTCAGCTGTCTGTAACAGTTATTCTGAAACTCTGTCTCCAACCTCTGCTCTCTGCAACCTAAATTCTGCACCCCATTCTCTAAACTCTTCTCTCTCCAACAGTTCTTCTGAACCAAAGTCTCCAACATCTGTTCTCTGCGACAGTTCTTCCTTTACCCGAGTCTTTAAACTCTGCTGTCTATACCAGTCCTTCTGTACTGCAGTCTCCAATCTCTCCTCTCTGTAACCTTAATTCTGCACCCCAGTCTCCAACCTTTTCTTTCTGTATAAGTACTTCTGCACCCCAGTCTCCACCTCTGATCTCTGTAACATTCTTACTGCACCTCAGTCTCCGACTTCTGCTCTATGCGAGAGTTCTTCTGCAGCCCAGTCTCCAACCTCTACTCTCTGCAACAGTTCTTCTACTCCACAGTCTGCAACATCTGCTCTCTCTAACAGTCCCCCTGTATTGAAGTCTCCAAACTTTGCTTTCAGTAACGGTCCTTTTACACACCAGACTCCCACTTCTGTTTTTGTATCAGTCCTTCTGCACCCTAGTTTCCAACCTCTACTCTCTGGAACAGTCATTCTGCTCCTCAGTCTCCATAATCTTCTCTCTGCAACAGTCGTTCTGCACCCAAGTCTCCAACACCTGCTGCCTGCAACAGTCGTTCTACACCCCAGTCTCCAACCTCTGCTCTCTGCAATGGTCCTTCTGCACCTCAGTCTGCAACGTCTACTGTCTGTAACATGCCGTCTGCACCTCAGTCTTCCAACTATGATCTCTGTAAGATCCTTCTGCAACCCAGTCTCCAAACTCTGCCCTCTTCGAGGGATCCTTCTGCATCAAGTTTCCAAACCCTGCTTTTTCTAACAGTCCAGTTGCACCTCAGTCTCCAAACTCTGCTCTCTGTAAGATGATTCTGAAACCCTGTCTCAAAACTCTGCTCTCTGTAACAGTCCTTCTGCACCTCAGTCTCCAACTTCTGCTCTCTGCAAAAGTCCTTCTAAACCCCAGTCTCTAACCTGTGCTCTCTGCAACAGTCCTTCTGCACCAAGTCTACAACATCTGTTCTCTGCAAGAGTCCTTCTGCACCTCAGTCTGAAAACTCTGTTCTCTGCAACGATCCTTATACACCCCAGTCTCCAAACTCTGCTTTCTGTAACAGTTTTTGTGCACGTCATTCTCCAACCTCTGCTATCTGAAACAGTCTTTCTGCACCCCCGTCACCAACTCTGCTCTCTGTAAGATCCTTCTGCACCCAGGTTTCCAAACTCTGCTCTCTGTAACAGTCCTTCTGGTACCCAGTCTCCAACCTCTGCTCTCTGTAACAGTCCTTCTCTACTGCAGTCTCCAACCTGTGCTCTCTCTGACTTTCGTTCTGTACCGCAGTCTCCAAACTCTGCTCTCTGCAACGGTCCTTCTGCACCCCATTCTCCAACCTCTGTTGTCTGCAAGAGTACTTAAGCACCTCAGTACCCAACCTCTTCTCCCTGCCACAATTTTTTTGTACCCCAGTCTCCAACATCTGCTCTCTGAAAAAGTCCTTCTACACCCGAGTCTCCAAACTCTGCTCTCTGCAACAGTCCTTTTGCACCTCAGTCTGACAACTCTGCTTTCTGCAATGATCCTTTTGCACCCCAGTCTCCAAACTTTGCACTCTGAAACAGTCCTTCTGTACTTCAATCTCCAACCTCTGCTCTTTGTAACAGTCCTTCTGCACCTCAGTCTGAAAACGCTGTTCTCTGCAATGATCCTTCTGCACCCCAGTCTTCAAACTCTGCTCTGTGTAATACTCCTGTTGCACCTCAGTCTCGAAACTCTGCCCTCTGTAACAGTCTTTCTGCATCCCTTCTCCAAACTCTGTTCTCTGTAAAAGTCCTTCTGCACACCAGTCTCAAAACTCTGCTCTCTACAACGATCTTTCCCCACCCCAGTTTCCATCCTCTGCTCTCTGCAACAGTCCTTCTCCACACCAGTCACCAAACTCTGCTCTCTGTAACAGTCCTCCAGTAGTGCAGTATCCAAAACCTCCTCTCTGTAACGGTTCTTCTGCACCCCAGTCTCCAAAACTCTTTTCTCTGTAACAGTCCTTTCTAAACCTCAGTGTCCAAACTCTGCTCTCTGCAACAGTCCTTCTTCACCTCAGTCTGAAAACTCTGTTCTCTCTAACGATTTTTCTGCACCCCAGTGTCCAACCTCTGCTCTCTGTAACAGTCCTGCTGTACCTCAGTCTCCAACCTCTGCTCTCTGTAAGATCTTTTTGCAACAATATCTCCGAACCCTGCTTTCTGTAAGAGTCCTTCTGCACCCCAGTCTCCAAACTCTGCTCTCTGTAACAGGCCTTTTGCATCTTATTCTCCAACCTCTGCTCTCTGTAGCAGTGCTTCTGAACCTCAGTCTACAAACTCTGCTCTCTGAAACAGTCCTTCTGGACCCCAGTCTCCAAACTCTGCTTACTGTATCAGTCCTTCTGAACACCAGTCTCCAACCTCTGCTATCTGAAAAAGTCCTTCTGCACCTCAGCCTCCAAATTCTATTCTCTGCAAAAGGCCTTCTGCACCCAAGTCTTTAAAACCTACTTGCTGCAACAGTCCTTCTTCACCCCAGTTTCCAACCTCTGCTATCTGCAACAGTTCTTCTGCATCCAAGTCTCTAACATCTGCTCTCTGCCACAGTCCTTCTGCACCAAATCTCCAACTTCTTCCTCTGTAACAGTCCTACTGTAACCCAGTCTCAAACCTCTGCTCTCTGCAACAGTTGTTCTGCACCCCAATCTAAACCTGTGCTCTCAGCAACAGTCCTTATACACCCCTGCATCCAGTCTCTTCTCTCTACAACAGTCCCTCTGCATTCCAGTCTCCAACATCTGCTCTATGTAACAATCCTTCTGCACCTCAGTCTCCAACCTCTGTTCTCTGCAACGGTCCTTCTGCACCTCAGTCTCCAAAAACTACTCCATGTAAAAGTACTTCTGAACACCTTCTCCATACTCTGCTCTCTGTAACATGCCTTCTGCACCCCAGTCTCCCAACTCTGTTCTCTATAAAAATCCTTCTGCTCCCCAGTCTCAAAATTTTGCTCTCTACAATGATCCTTCTGCACCCCAGTGTCCAACATCTGCTCCATGCAACAGTCCTTCTGCACCCCAGTCTTCAACATGTTCTCTCTGCAAAAGTCTTTCTGCACCTCAGTCTGGAAACTCTGTTCTCTACAAGGATCCTTCTGCACCCCAGTCTCCAACCTCTGCTCTCTGTAACAGTCCTGCTGCACCTCAGTCTCCAAACTCAGCTCTCTGCAACAATCCATCTGCACCTCAGTTTCGAAAGTCTACTCTCTGTAAGAGTGCTTCTGCACCCCAGTCTCAAACTTCTGCTATCTGCAACGATCCTTCTGCACACCAGTCTCCAACTTCTGCTCTCTGCAACAGTCCTTCTGCACCCCAGTCTCCAACCTCTGCTCTCTGCAACAGTCCTACTGCAGCCCAGTGTCAAACTTCTGTTCTCTGTAACAATTATTCTTCACCTCAGTTACCAAACTCTGATCTCTGCAATAGTCCTTCTTCACCACAGTCTCCAAACTCTGTTCTCTGTTTCAATCTTTCTGCACCCCAGTCTAAAAAACTCTTCTCTCTGCAAAAGTCGTTCTGCACCCCAGTCTCTAAAATCTGCTCCCTACAACAGTTCTTCTGCATCTCAGTGTGAGAACTCTTCTCTCTGCAACGATCCTTGTGAACCCCAGTCTTCAAACTCTACTTTCGGTAAAAGTCTTTCTGAACCTCAGTCTCCAACCTCTGCTCTCTGTAAGATCCTTCTCCACCCCAGTTTCAAAACTCTGCTCTCTGTAATATATCTTCTGCTCCCCTGTCTCCAAGCTCTTCTCTCTGTAACTGTCTTTCTGCTCCGTAGTCTCCAACCTCTGCTCTCTGTAACACTCGTACTTTACCACAGTCTCCAACCTCTGCTCTCTGTAACAGTCCTACTTTCCCGCAGTCTCCAAACTCTACTCTGTGTAAGGGTCCTTTGGCACCCCAGTCTCCATTCTCTGCTCTCTGTAACTATACTTCTGCACCCCAGTCTCCAACCTCTGCTCTCTGCAACGATTCTTTTGCAACCCATTCTCCAAACTAGGCTCTCTGCAAAAGTCATTCTGCACCCCAGTCTCTAACATCTGCTCTCTGCAACAGTCCTTCTGAAGCTCAGTCTGAAAACTCTGCTCTTTGCAATCATCTTTGTGCACCCCAGTCTCAAAAATCTGCTTTCTGTAATAGTCTTTCTGCACCTCAGTCTCCAAAATCGGCTCTCTGTAACAGTGCTTCTGCACCCCAGCCTCCAACCTGTGCTCTCTGTAAGATTCTTCTGCACCCCAGTTTCCAAATTTGCTCTCTGTATCATTCTTTCTGCTCCCCAGTCTCCAACCTCTGTTCTCTGTAACACTCCTTCTGCTTTCCAGTCTCCAACCTCTGCTCTCTGTAACAGTCCTTCTGCTCCCCAGTCTCCAAATCTGCTCTCTGTAACATTCCTTCTGTACCGCAGTCCACAACCTCTGCTCTCTGTAACTTTTTTCACCACCACAGTCTCCAACCTCTCCTTTCTGTATCATTTCTTCTGCACCACAGTTTCCAACCTCTTCTCTCTTCAACATTCCTTCTGCACCTCAGTCTCCAACCTCTGCTCTCTGCGACAGTTCTTTTTCACCCCAGTCTTTAAACTCTGCTCTCTGCAACAGTTCTTCTGCAACCCAGTCTCCAAGGTCTGCACTCTGAAATAGTCCTTATCCACACCAGTCTCCAAACTCTGCTCTCTTTAACAGTCTTCCTGTAGATCAGTCTCCAAAATCTGCTCTCTGTAACGGTCCTTCTTCACCCAAGTCTCATACTACTGCTTTCTGTAACAGTCCTTCTAAACCCCAGTCTCCAAACTCTGCGATCTGTAACAGTCATTGTGCACCCCAGTCTCCAAACTCTTCTCTCTATAACAATAATTCTGCACCCCAGTCTCAAACCTCTGCTCTCTGCAACGATCCTTTTGCACCCCATTCTCCAACCTCTGTTCTCTGCAAAAGTCCTTCGGCACCCCAGTCTCCAACATCTGTGCTCTGCAACAGTTCTTCTGAACCTTTGTCTGAAAACTCTGCTCTCTGCAACAATACTTGTGCACCCCAGTCTCCAAACTCTGCTTTCTGTAACAGTCCTTCTGCACCTCAGTCTCCAAAATCGGCTCTCTGTAACAGTGCTTTTGCACCGCAGCCTCCAACCTCTTCTCTCTGTAAGAGTCCTGCTGCTCCCCAGTCTCCAACCTCTGCTATCTGTAACAGTCTTTCTGCTCCCCAGTATCCAAACTCTGCTCTCTGTAACAGTCCTTCTGTACCACAGTCACCAACCTCTGCTCTCTGTAATGGTCCTCTGCACCACAGTCCTCAACCACTCCTTTCTGTATTATTCTTTCTGCACCACAGTTTCCAACCTCTGCTTTCTGCAACATTCCTTCTGAACCTCAGTCTCCAAACTCTGCTCTCTGTGACAGTTCTTCTGCACCCCATTCTCCAACCTCAGCTCTCTGCAAAGTTCTTCTGCACCCCAGTCACCAAGGTCTGCACTCTGAAACAGTCCATCTCCACACCAGACTCCAAACTCTGTTGTCTGTCACAATCCTCCTGTAGTGCAGATTCCAAAATATGCTCTCTGTAATGGTCCTTTTACACCCCATGTCCAGCCTCTGCTCTCTGCAGCAGTCCCTCTGCAACCCAGTCTCCAACCTCCGCTCTCTGTAACAATTTTTCTGCACCTCAGTATCCAACCTCTGCTCTCTGCAATGGTCCTTCTGAACCGCATTCTCCAAACTCTACTCACTGTAAAAGTACTTCTGCACCCCTGCTCCAAACTCTGCTCTCTGTAACAGGCCTTCTGCACCCCAGTCTCCGATGTCTGTTCTCTTTAAAAATCCTTCTGCACCCCAGTCTCCAACCTCTGCTCTCTACAACGATCGTTCTGCACCCCTGTCTCAAACCTCTGCTCTCTACAACAGTCCTTCTGCACCCCAGTCTCCAACATGTGCTCTCTGCAAATTCCTTCTGCACCTCAGTCTGAAAACTCTTTTCTCTGCAACGATCCTTGTGCACCCTAGTCTCCAACCTCTGTTCTCTGTAAAAGTCCTTCTGCAACTTTGTCTACAAACACTGCTCTCTGTAAGATCCTTGTGCAACCTTGTCTAAGAACTCTGCTCTCTGTAACAGTTTTTCTGCACCCCAGTCTTCAACCTCTGCTCTCTAAACCAGGCCTTTTGCACCTCAATCTCTAAACTCTACTCTCTGCAACACTCCTTCTGGACCTCAGTTGCCAAATTCTGACCTCTGTAAGATGCTTCTGCAGCCCTGTATCCAACCTCCGCTCTCTGTAAGAGTCCTTTTGCACCCATGTCTCCGAACTCTGCTCTCTGTAACAAGACTTCCGCACTTCAGTCTCCAAACTCTGCTCTCTATAACAGTCCGTCTGCACCCTAGTTACCAACATCTGCTCTCTGCAACAGTCCTTCTCCTTCCCAGATTCCGAGATCTGCTCTACATAACAGTCCTTCTGTACCGCAGTCTCCAACCTCTGCTCTTTGTAACGGTCCTTCTACACCCCAGTCTCCAACCTCTGCTTTCTGTGTCAGTCTGTCTGAACCCCAGTCTCAGACCTCTGTTCTCTGTATCTATCTTTCTGCACCTCAATCTTAAATCTGTTTTTGATGTAAGAGTCCTTCTGCACCTCAGTCTCCATCCTTTTCTCTCTGTAACGGTCCTTCTGCACCCCAATTTCCAAACTCTGCTTCCTGTAACAGTCCTTCTGCACCTGAGTCTCCAAACTCTGCTCTCTGTAACAGTCCTTCTACACCTCAGTCTCCAACCTCTGCTCTCTGTAACAGTCCTTCTGCACCCCAGTATCCAAACACTGCTCTCTGTAACAGTCCACCTGCACCTCAGTTTCCAACCTGTGCTCTCTGTAAAGCCTACAGCAACCAAGTCTTCAAACTCTGTTATTTCTAACAGTCCTTCTGCACCCAGTCTCCAATCTCTCCTTTCTGTAACAGGCCTTATGAATGCCAGTCTCCTAACTCTGCTCTCTGCAACGATATTTCTGCATCCCAGTCTCAAACAACTGCTCTCTGCAATGATCCTACTGCACCCCAGTCTCCAATCTCGGATTTCTGCAACAGTCGTTCTGCACCTCAGTCTCCAACTTATGCTCTCTGTAAGATTCTTCTGCACCCCTGTCTCCAAGCTCTGCTCCTTGCAACGATCCTTCTGCACCCCAGTCTCCAAACTCTTCTCGATGTAAAAGAACTTCTGCACCTCAGTCTTTAATCTCTGCTCTCTGCAACAGTCCTTCTGCACCCCAGTCTCCAAACACTGCTCTCTGCAACAGTCTTTCTGTACTGTAATCTCAAACTTCTTCTCCCTGTAATGGTCTTTCTGCACTGCAGACTCTAATCTCTGCTTTCTGTATCAGTTTTTCTGCACCTCAGTCTCCAACCTCTGCTCTCGGCAACATTCCTTCTGCACCCCAGTCTCAAACCTCTGCTCTCTGAAACAGTGCTTCTGCACAACAGTTTCTAACCTCTGCTTTCTGCAACAGTCCTTCTGCACCCCAGTCTTAAAATTCTGTTCTCTGTAAAAATCCTCCTGTACCTCAGTCTCCAACCTCTGCTCTCTGCAACAGTCCTTCTTCACCGCAGTCTCCAACCTCTTCTCTCTGTAAGATCTTTCTGCACTCCAGATTCTAAACTCTGCTCTCTGTAACATTCCTTCTCCACCCCAGTTTTTAAACTCTGCTTTCTGCAAGTGTCCTGCGGCACCACAGTTTCCAAGCTCTGTCCTCTTCAACAGTCCTTCTGCTCCCCAGTCTCCAACATCTTCTCCTGTATCAGTTCTTCTGTACAGCAGTCTCCAAACTGTGCTCTCTGTAACATTCTTTCTTCTCCCCAGTCTCTAACCTCTACTCTCTGTAACAGTTTTTCGATACCGCAGTCTCCAAACTCTGGTCTCTGTAACGGTCCTTCTGCACCCCAATTTCCAACCTCTGCTTTCTGTAACAGTCCTTCGGCACTTCAGTCTCCAAACTCTGGTCTCTCTAACAGTTATTCTACACCTAAGTCTCGAACCTCTGCTCTCTCTAACAGTCCTTCGGAACCTCAGTCTGACACCTCTGCTCTCTGCACAATCCTTCTTCACCCCAATCTTCAACCACTTCTTTCTGTAACAGTCAAACTGCACCCCAGTCTCCAAACACTGCTCTCTGTAACACTTTTTTTATACCGCAGTCTGCAAACTCTGGTCTGTGAAACAGTCCTTCTGCACCCAAATTTCCAACCTCTGCTTTCAGTAACAGTCCTTCTGCACCTCAGTCTCCAAACTCTGCTCTCTGTAACAGTCTTTCTACACCTCAAACTCCAACATCTGCTCTCTGTAACAGTACTTCAGCACCTCAGTCTGACACCTTGCTCTCTGCACGATTCTTCTGAAACCCAATCTCAAACCGCTGCTCTCTAAAATGATCCTACTGCACTCCAATCTCCAAACTCTGATCTCTGCAACAGTCCTCTGAACCTCAGTTTCCAAATTCTGCTCTCGGTAAGATCTTTCTACACCCCCGTACCCAAATTCTACTCTCTTTAAAAGTCCATCTGTATCCGAGTCTCCAACCTCTGCTCTCTGTACCAGGACTTCGGTATCTCAGTCTCCAACCTCTGCTCTCTGCAACAGTCCTTCTGCACCCCAGTCTCCAAGCTCTGCTTTCTACAACAGTCCTTCTGCACCCGAGTATCCAAGCTCTCCTCTCTATAACAGGCCTTCTGCACGCCAGTCTCCAAACTTTGCTCTCTGTATCAGGCCTTCTGCACCCCAGTCTCCAACCTCTGCTCTCTGCAATGATCCTTGTGAACACAAAACTCCATCCTCTGCTCTCTGCAATGATCCTACTGCACGCCAGTCTCCAACCTCTGATCGCTGCAACACTCCTTCTGCACCTAAGTCTCCAAATTCTTCTCTCTGTAAGATCCTTCTGCACCCCTGTCTCAAAGGTCTGCTTATTGCAACGATCTTCCTGCACCCCAGTCTCCAACCTCTGCTCTATGTAAGTGGACTTCTGCACCTCAGTCTCCAACATCTACTCTCTGCAACAGTCCTTCTGCACCCAAGTCTCCAAACTCTGCTCTCTGCAACAGACCTTCTGTACTGCAGTCTCTAACTTCTGTTCTCTGTAATGGTCTTTCTGCACCCCATAATCCAATCTCCTGCTTTCTGCATCAGTCCTTCTGCACCACAGTCTCCAACATCTGCTCTCTCTAAGAGTCCTTCTGCACCTCTGTCTCCAACCTCTGCTCTCGTCAACAGACCTTCTGCACCCCAGTCTCCAACCTCTGCTGTCTGCAACAGTCCTTCTGAACCCCAGTCTCCCACCTCTGCTCTATGCAACAGACCTTCTGCACCCATTCTACAAACTCTTCTCTCTGTAACAATCCTTCTGCACCTCAGTCTCCAAACACTCTTCTCTGAAGTGTCCTACTGCATCTCAGTGTCCAACCGCTACTCTCTGTAACAGTCCTTCTGCACTTCAGTCTCCAAACTCTGCTCTCTGTAGGATCCTTCTAAAACCTAGTCTCTAAACTCTGCTCTCTGTAACAGTCTTTCTTCACACCAGTGTTGATCCTCTGCTCTCTGCAACAGTCCTTCTGCACCCCAGTCTCCAAAAACTGCTCTCTGCAACAGTCCTTCTGCACCTCAGTCTAAAAACTCTGCTGTCTGCAACGAAACTTCTGGACCCCGTCTCCTACCTCTTCTGTCTGTAGCATCCTTCCTGCACCTCAGTCTCCCAATTCTGATCTCTGTAAGATCCTTCTGCAACCCAGTCTTTAAACTCTGTACTCTGTAATCGTCCTTCTGCACAACAGTCTCCAACCTCTGCTCTGTGTAAGAGTCTTTCTGTACTGCAGTCTCCAACCTCTGCTCTCCGTAACGGTCCGCTGCACCCCAGTCTCCAACCTCTGCTCTCTGCAATGATCCTTCTGGAACCCAGTCTCCAACCTCTGATTTCTGCAACAGTTTTTCTGCACCTCAGTCTGAAAATTCTGCTCTCTGCACGATCCTTCTGCACCCCAGTCTCCAACCACTGCTCTCGGTATCAGTCCCCTGCACCTCAGTCTCCAAACTCTGCTCTCTGTAAGATCCTTCATCAACCCAGTCTCCAAGCAGGTCTCTCTGTAACAGACCATCTTACCCAAGTCTCCAAATTCTTCTCTCTGCAACGATTCTTCTCCACACCAGTCTCAAACCTCTGCTCTCTGCAACAGTCCTTTTGCACCACAGTCGACAACCTCTGCTCTCTGCAACAGTCCTTCTGCACCCCAGTCTCCAATCTCTGCTCTCTGTAACTTTTCTTCTGAACCCCAGTCTCTAACCTTTGCTCTCTGTAACCGTCCTTCTGCACCCCAGTCTCTAACCTCTGCTCTCTGTAATAGTCCTTCTGCACTTCAGTCTTCAACCTCTACTCTCTGCAACAGTCCTTCTGCACCCCATTCTCCAACCTCTGCTCTCTGCAACAGTCCATTGCACCCCATTCTTTAAATTCTGCTCTCAGCAACAGTCCTTCTAACTCCAGTCTCCAAATTCTGCTCTGTGCAACGATCCTTCTGGAACTCAGGCTTCAACGTGTGCTCTCTGCAACAGTCCTTCTGCACCACAATTTCCAACCTCTGCTCTCTGTATGATCATTCTGCAAGCCAGTGTCGAAAATCTGCTGTCTCTAACATTCCTTCTCCACCCCAGTCTGTAACCTCTGCTTTTTTCGAAGGTCCTGCGGCACAACAGTCTCCAACTTCTGTCATCTGTAACAGTCCTTCTGCTCCCCAGTCTCCAAAATCTGCTCTCTGTAACAGTCCTTCTGTACCGAAGTCTCCAGCCTCTGCTCTCTGTAACGGTCCTTCTGCAACCCAGTCTTTAACCTCTACTTTTTATATCAGTCCTTCTGAACCCCAGTCTCAAACCTCTGCACTCTGTATCTATCCTTCTGCACCCCAGTCTCAAACCTGTGCTTTCTGTAACCGTCTTTCTGCACCCCAGTCTCAAATCTCTGCTCTCTTCAACAGTCCTTCTGCACCACAGTCTTCAAACTCTGCTCTCTCTATGATTCTTCTGCATTCCAGTTTCCAAACTCTGATCTCTGTAACATTCGTTTTCCAACCCAGTGTTTAACCTCTGCTTTCTGCAAGTGTCCTGCGGCACTCCAGTCTCCAACCTCTGTCCTCTGCAACAGTTTTTCTGAACTCCAGTCTCCAAACTCTGCTTTCTGTATCAGTCCTCCTGAAGCCCAGTCTCAAACCTCTGTTCTCTGTATCTATCCTTCTGCAACTCAGTCTCCAACCTGTTCTCTCTGTAACATTCCTTCTGCACCCCAGTCTCCAAACTCTTATCTCTGTAACAGTTTTTCTATACTGAAGTCTCTAAATTCCTGGTCTCAGTAACGGTCCTTCTTCACCCCAATTTCCAACCTCTACTTAGGGTAACAGTCCTTCTGCACCTCAGTCTCCAAAACTCTGCTCTCTGTAACAGTCCTTCTGCAACTCAGTCTGAAACCTCTGCTATATTCACGATCCTTCTGCACCCCAGGCTTCAATAAATACTCTCAGCAACAGTCTTTCTGCACTCCAGTCTCCAACCTCTGCTCTCTGCAATTATCCTACTGCATCCCAGTCTCCAAACTCTGATCTCTGCAACAGTCCTTCTGCACCTCAGTCTCCAGCTTCTGCTCTCTGTAAGATTCTTCTGCACCTTGGTATCCAAATTCTGCTCTATCTAACAGTGCTTCTGCACCAGAGTCTTTAAACTCTGCTCTCTGTAGCAGGACTTCTGCACCTCATTCTCCATACTCTGCTCTCTGCAAGAGTCCTTCTGCACCCCAGTTTTCAATCTCTGCTATCTACAACAGTTTTTCTGCACCCTAGTTACAAACATCTGCTCTCTGCAACAGACCTTTTGCACCCCAGTCTTCAACATCTACACTCTGCAACTGTAATTCTGAACCTCAGTCTGAAAACTCTGCTCCCTGTAACGACCCTTCTGCACCCAAGTCTCCAACCTCTGCTCTCTGTAACAGTCCTTCTGCACCTCAGTCTCCCAACTGTGCTCTCTGTTTGTTCCTTCTGCAACCCAGTCTTTAAACTCTGAACTCTGTAAAGTCCTTCTGCACAACAGTCTCTAATCTCTGCTCTCTGTAAGAGGACTTCTGGAAACAGTCTCCAAACTCGGCTCTCTGTGATAGGGCCTTCTGCAACCCAGTCTCCAACCTCTTCTCTCTGCAATGATTCTTCTCCACCCAAGTCTCCTACATCTACTCTCTGAAACAGTCCGTTTGCACCCCAGTCTCTGATCTCTGCTCTCTGTAAGATCCATCTGAACCCCAGTCTCCAACCTCTGCTCTCTGTAACAGTCCTTCAGCAACCCAGTCTCCAAAATCTGCTCTCAATAACAGTTCTTGTGCACCTCAGTCTCCAACCTCTGCATTCTGTAACAGTCATTCTGCACCCCAGTCTAAAACATCTGCTCTCTGCAACAGTCATTCTACACCCCAGTCTCCAAACTCTGATATGTGCAACAGTCATTCTGCACCCCATTCTCCAAACTCTGCTCTCTGCAATGATCTTTCTGCACCAAAGTCTCCAATATCTGCTCTCTGGAACAGTCCTTCTGCACCTCAGTCTGAAAACTCTGCTCACTGTAACATTCCTTATCCACCATAGTCTCCAACCTCTGTCCTCTGCAACAGTCATTCTGCTCTCCAGTCTCTGAGATCTGCTTTTTGTAACAGTCCTTCTGTACCAGAGTCTCCAACTTCTGCTCTTTGTAATGGCACTTCTACACCCAGTCTCCAAACTCTTCTTTGTGTATCAGTCTGTCTGAACCCCAGTCTCCAACCTCTGTTCTCTGTATCTATCCTTTTGCACCTCAGTCTCAACCTGTGCTCTATGGAAGAGTCCTTCTGCACACCAGTCTCCTACCTCTGCTCTCGGTAACAGTCCTATACAGCAGTCTCCAAACTCTGCTCTCCTTAACGGACCTTCTGCACACCAATTTCCAAAATCTGCTTCCTGTAAAAGTCCTTCTGCACCTGAGTCTCCAAACTCTGCTCTCTGTAACAGTCCTTCTACACCTCAGTCTCCAACCTATGCTCCCTGTGACAGTCCTTCTGCACCTCAGTCTGAAAATTCGGCTTTCTGCACAATCCTTCTGCACCCCAGTCTCCAACCACTGCTCTCGGTAACATTCCCCCTGCACCTTAGTCTCCAGTCTCTGCTCTCTGTAAGATCCTTCATCAACCCAGTCTCCAACCACTGATCTCAGTAACAGACCTTCTGCACCCAAGTCTCCAAATTCTTCTCTCTGCAACGATTCGCTCCACATAAGTCTCAAAACTCCACTGTCTGCAACAGTCCGTCTTCACCCCAGTCTCCAACCTCTGCTCTCTGTAACTGTCCTTCTGCACTGCAGTCTCCAAACTCTGCTATCTGCAACGCTCCTTCTGGACCCCAGTCTCCAACGTCTGCTCTGTTCAAAAGTCCTTCTGCACAACAGTCTCCAACCTCTGCTTTTTGTAAGATTCTTCTGCACTCCAGATTCCATACTCTGCACTCTGTAACATTCCTTCTCCACCCCAGTCTCCAAACTCTGTCCTCAGCAACAGTTCTTCTGCTCCCCAGTCTCCGAAATCTTGTCCTTCTGTACCGCAGTCTCAAACCTGTGCTCTTTGTAACGGACCTTCTACACCACACTCTCCAACCTCTGCTTTCTGTGTCACTCTGTCGGAACCGCAGTCAACAACCGCTGTTCTCTGTATCTATCCTTCTGCACCTAAGTCTCCAAACTCTGTTCTATGCAACGGTCCTTCTGCACCTCAGTCTCCAACCTCTACTCTCTGTAACAGTTCTTCTGCACTACAGTCTCCAACCTCTGCTCTCTGTAGCATCCTTCTAAAACCCAGTCTCCAAACTCTACTCTCTGTAACAATCCTTCTGCACACCAGTCTCCAACCTCTGCTGTCTGAAACGATCCTTCTTAACTCCAGTCTCCAATGTCTGCTCTCAGCAACAGTCTTTATGCACCCCAGTCTCTAATATCTGCACTCTGCAAGAGTCATTCTGCACTTCAGTGGGAAAACTCTGCTCTATGCAACGAACCTTCTGCACCTCAGTCTCCCAACTCTGCTCTCTGTATGATCCTTCTGCAACCCAGTCTTTAAACTCTGCACTCAGTAATCGTCCTTCTGCACAACAGTCTCCAACCTCTGCTCTGCAACAAGACTTATGCAACCCAGTCTCCAAACTCTGTTCTCTGTAACAGGCCTTCTGCACCCTAGTCTCCAAACACTTTTCTCTGCAAGGATTCTGCTTCACACCAGTCTCCAACCTCTGCTCTCTGCAATAGTCTTCTTGCACCACAGTCTCCAAAATCTGCTCTCTGTAAGATCCATCTGAACCCCAGTCTCCAACCTCTGCTCTCTGTAACAGTCCTTCTGCACCCCAGTCTCCAACCTCTGCTCTCTGTAACAGTTTTTCTGCACCTCATTCTTAAACCTCTGCTCTCTGCAACAGTCTTTCTGAACCGCACTCCCCAACCTCTGCTCTCTGCAACAGTCCACCTGCATCCCAGTCTCCAACATCTGCTCTCTGCAACAGTCCTTCTACACCCCAGTCTCCAACTCTGCTTTCTGCAACGATCTTTCTGAACCCCAGTCTCCAACGTCTGCTCTCTGCAAGAGTCCTTCTGGACAACAGTCTCCAAGCTCTGCTCTCTGTAACAAACCTTATGCACCACTGTCTGCAACCTCTGCTATCTATAAGATTTTTCTGCAACCCAGTTTCAAACTCTGCTCTCTGTAACAGTTCTTCTGCCAACCGGTCTCCACCCTCTGCTCTCTGCAAGGATCCTTCTTCACCAAAGTCTCCAACCTCTGCTCTCTGCAACATTCCTTCTACACCCCAATCTCCAATACCTGCTCTCTGCAACAGTCCTTTTGCACCTCACTCTGAAAAGTCTGTTCACTGCAAGAACCCTTCTGCACCACAGTGTCCTACTTCTGCTCTCTGTAACCGTCCTTCTGTACCTTATTCTCACAACTCTGCTCTTTGTAAGATCCTTCTAAAACCCAGTCTTCAAACTCTGCACTATGTAACAGTCCTTCTGCACAACAGTCTCCAAACTCTGCTCTCTGTAACATGACTTCTGCCACCCAGTCTCCAAACTCTGCTCTCTGTAACAGGCCTTCTGCACCCCAGTCTTCAACCTCTTGATTCTGCAACTATTCTTCTCCACCCCAGTCTCCAGAATATGCTCTCTGCAAAAGTCCTTTTGCACCCCAATTTCAAAACTCTGCTCTCTGTAAGATTCATCTGAACCCTAGGCTTCAAACTTTGCTCTCTGTAACAGTCCTCTCCACGCCAGTCTCCAAACACTGCTCTCTGTAACAGTCCTTCTGCATCCCAATTTCCAAACTCTGCTTCCTATAAGAGTCCTTCTGCACCCCAGTCTCCAACCTCTACTCTCTGCAACAATCCTTAGGCACTCCAGTCTCCATCACCTGCTCTCTACAACAGTCCTTCTGCACCCAGTCTCTAACCTCTGCTCTCTGCAACAGCCCTTCTTCACCCCAGTCTCCAAACTCTGCTCTCTACAACGATACTTCCGCACCCTAGTCTCCAAACTCTACTCTCTGCAACAGTTCTTCTGCACCACAGTCTCCAACCTCTGTTCTCTGTGACAATCTATCTGAACCCAAGTCTCCAAACTCTGATTTCTGGATCAGTCCTTCTGCACCCCAGTCTCTAACCTCTGCCCTCTCCAATGATCCTTGTGCAACCCAGTCTCCATCCTCTGCTCTCTGTAACAGTATTTCTGTACCACAGTCTTCAAACTCTGCATTTTGTAACCGTCCTTCTGCACCTCAGTCTTCAACCTGTTATCTTTGCAATGATTCTTCTGCACCTCAGTCTCCAACGTCTTCTCTCTTCAACAATCCTCATTCACCCCAGTCTCCAAACTCTGCTCTCTGTAAGATCCTTCTACACCTCAGTTTCCAAACTCTGCTCTCTGTAACATTCCTTCTCCACCCCAGTCTCCCACCTCTGCTCTTTTCAACGGTCCTCCTGCACCCCAGTCTCCAACCTCTATTCTCTGCGACAGTCTACATGAACCCAAGTCTCCAATCTCTGTTATCTGCAACAGTCGTTCTGCACCCCATTCTCCAACCTCTGCTCTCTGCAACAGTCCTTCTGCACCACAGTGTCCACCATCTGCTCTCTGCCACAGTCCTTCTGTACACTAGTCTGCTCTCTGTAACGGTCCTTATGCACCCCAGTTTCCAAAGTCTCCTTTCTGTATCAGTCCTTCATCACCCCAGTCTCATAACTCTACTCTCTGAAACATTCCTTCTGCACATCAGTCTCCAAACTCTGCTTTCTGCAACAGTCCTTCTTCATTCAAGTCCCCAACCTCTGCTCTCTGCAACAGTCCTTTTACACCCCAGTCTCCAACATCTGCTCTCTGCAACAGTAACTCTACACCTCTGACTCTAAACACTACTGTCGGCAACTGTCCTTCTGCAACTCAGTCTCCAACCCCTGCTCTCTGTAAGAGTCTTTCTGCACTCTAGCCTCCAATATCTCCTCACTGCAACCGTCCTTCTGCAACCCAGTCTTTAACGTCTGCACTCTCAACAGACCTTCTGCACCTCAGTCTGAAAACTCTGCTCTCTGCAAGTATCCTTCTGCACCCCAGTCTCCAACCT
Source organism: Ictidomys tridecemlineatus (assembly GCF_052094955.1). Taxonomy (NCBI): domain Eukaryota; kingdom Metazoa; phylum Chordata; class Mammalia; order Rodentia; family Sciuridae; genus Ictidomys; species Ictidomys tridecemlineatus. The sequence continues at coordinate 73,559 of NW_027524863.1, forward strand.
CTGCTCTCTGTAACAGTCCTAATGCACCTCAGTCTCCAAACTCTGCTCTATATAAGATCCTTCTGCAACCCAGTATCCAAACTCTGCTCTCTGTAACAGTCCACCTGCTCCCCAGTCTCCAAACTCTGCTCTCTGTAACAGGCCTCCTGCACCCCAGTCTACAAACTCAGCTGTATGTAACAGGCCTTCAGCACCCCAGTATCCCACCTATACTCTCTGCAACGATCCTTCTACACCCCAGTCTCCAACATCTGAACTCTGCAACAGTTCTTCTGCACCGCAGTCTCCAACCTCTGCTCTCTTGAAGATTCTTCTGCACCCAGTTATCAACCTCTGCTCTCTGAAACAGTCCTTCTGTACCCGAATCTCCAAACTCTGCTCTCTGTAACAATGCTTCTGCTCATCAGTCTCCAACCTCTGCTCTCTGCAACGGTCTTCCTACACCTCAGTCTCCAACCTCTGTTTTCTGCAAAAGTCCTTGTGCACCCCAGTGTGCAACCTCTGCTCTCTGTAAAAGTCCTTCTGTACCACAGTCTCCAACTTCTGCTCTCTGTAACGGTCCTCTGCACTGCAGTCTCAAAACTCTGCTTTCTATAACAGTCCTTCTTCACCCCAGTCTCAAAACTTTGCTCTCTGTAACAATCCTTCTTAACCTCATCTCCAACCCCTTCTCTCTGCAACAGTCCTTTTGCACCTCTGCTTCAACCTCTTCTCTCTACAACAGTCCTTTTTCACCCAAGTCTCCAAACACTGCTTTCTATAATAGTCCTTCTGCACCCCAGTCTCCAATCTCTGCTCTCTGTAAGATCCATGTGCACCCCAGTCTCAAACCTCTGCTCTCTGTAACAATTTTTCAGCACCTCAGTCTCCAACCTCTTCTCTCTGTAGAAATCCTTCTTCACGTCAGTCTCCAACCGCTGCTCTCAGCAACGGTCCTTCTGCACCTAAGTCTCCAAACTCCGTTCTCTGCAACAGTTTTTCCGCACCCCAGTCTCAAACCTCTGCATTCTGCAACAGTCCTTCTGCACCCCAGTCTCCAACCTCTGCTCTCTGTAACAATCCTTCTGCACCTCAGTCTCCAACCTCTGCTCTCTGCAACAGTCCTTCTGCACCCCTGTCTACAAACTCTGTTGTCTCCAACAGTTCTTCTTCGCCTCAGTTTTCTGCACCTCAATCTCCAACCCCTACTTTTTGCAAAAGTCATTCTGCACCCCAGTCTCCAACCTACTCTCTACAACAGTCCTTCTGCACCCAAGTCTCAAACATCAGATCTCTGCAAGAGTCCTTCTCAACCCCAGTCTCCAATCTCTGCTCTCTGTAACAGTTCCTCTGTACTGCAATTTCCAAACTCTTCTCTCTGTAACTGTCTTCTGAACCCCAGTCTCCAAACACTGCTTTTTCAATCAGTCCTTCTGCACTCAAGTATCCAACCTCTGCTCTCTGTAACAGGCCATCTTCACCTAAGTTTCTGAATTCTGCTCTCTGCAAAGGTCCTTTGGCACCCCAATCCCCATCCTCTGCTCGCTGCTACAGTTTTTTTACACCCAAGTCTCAAACCTCTGCACTCTGCAACAGTCCTTCTGCACCTCAGTCTCCAACATCTGCTCTCTGCAATGGTCTTTTTGCACCTCAGTATTCAACATCTATCTCTGTAGCAGTCCTTCTGCACCTCAGTCTCCATCTTCTGCTCTCTGTAACAGGCCTTCTGCACACAAGTCTCTGAACTCTGCTCTTTTTAACAGTCCTTCTGCACCCCAATCTCCAACCTCTGCTCTCTGGAGCAGTCCTTCTGCACCTCAGTCTTTAAACTCTGCTCTCTGTAAGATCCTTCTGCACCCCAGTCTTCTAACTCTGCTCTCAGTATCAGTCCTGCACCTTAGTCTCCAAACATGCTCTCTGTAACAGTTTTTCTGCACCTCAGTCTTCAACAACTGCTATCTGAAACAGTCTTTCTGCACCCCAGTCTCCAAACTCTGCTTTTTAGAACAGTCCTTCTATACCCCAGTCTCCATAATCTACTCTCTGCCACGATACTTCTTCACCCCAGTCTCCAACGTCTACTCTCTGCAACAATCCTTCTGCACCCCAGTCTCCAAATTTTTCTCTCTGTAAGATCCTTGTGCACCCCAGTTTCAAACTCTGTTCTCTGTAACATTCCTTCTGCACCCCAGTCTCCAAAGTTTGCTCTCGGCAATGGTCCCTCTGCACCCCACTCTCCAACCTTGTTCTCTACAACAGTTCTTCTGTACGGCAGTCTTTAAACTCTGTTCTCTGTAAGGGTCCTTCTGCACCCCAGTCTCCAACCTCTGCTTTCTGTATCAGTCTTTCTGCACCACAGTCTCCAAACTCTGCTCTCTGTAACAGTCCTTCTGCACCTCACTATGCTACATCTGCTCTCTGCAACAGTCCTTCTGCACCCCAGTCTTCAACCTCTGCTCTCGGCAACAGTCCATTACCCCAGTTTTTAAAATCTGCTCTCTGCAACAGTACTTTTCCACCGAAGTCACCAACCTCTGCTCTCTGTAACAGTCCTTCTGCACCTCAGACTCAAACCTCTGCTCTCTGCAACAGTCCTTCTGCGCCCCAATCTCGAACCTCTTCTCTCTGCAACAGTCTTTCTGCACCTCAGTGTCTAAACTCTGCTCTCTGTAAGATTTTTCTGAAACCCAGTCTCCAACATATGTTTTCTGCAATGGTCCTTCAGAACCAGAGTCTCCAACCTCTTTCCTCTACAACATTTATTGTGCACCCCAGTCTCCAAACTCTGCTCTCTGTAACAGTCCTTCTGTACCGCAGTCTCAAACCTCTGTTCTCTGTAAGGGTCTTTCTGCACCCCATCTCCAACCTCTGCTTTCTGTATCAGTCTTTCTGCAACCCAGTCTACAAACTCTGCTTTCTGTATCCGTCTTTCTGCACGCCAGGCTTCATCCTCTGCTCTCTGTAACAGTCCTTCTGCATGCCAATCTCCAACCTCTGCTCTCTGTAACAGTCCTGCTGCACGCCAGTCTCCAACCTCTGCTCTCTGCAACAGTCCTTCTGCACCCCAGTCTCCAAACACTGCAGTCTGCAACAGTCTTTCTGCACCCCAGTCTCCAACCTCTTCTCTCTGTAACAGTCCTTCTGCACATCAGTCTCCAACCTCTGTTCTCTGTAAGAGGCCTTCTGCACCCCAGTCTACAACCTCTCCTCTCTGTAACAGGCCTTCTGCATTCAAGTCTCTAAACTCTGCTCTCTTTAACAGTCCTTCTGCACACCAGTCTCAAACATCTGCCCTCAGTATCAGTCCTGCACCTCAGTCTCCAAACAGTGCTCTCTGTAACAGTTTTTCTGAACATCAGTCTTCAACAACTGCTCTTTGCAAGAGTCCTTCTGCACCACAGTCTCCAACCTCTGCTCTCTAGAACAGTCCTTCTATACCCCAGTCTCCATAATCTACTCTCTGCAATGGTCCTTTTGCACCCCAGTTTCTAACGTCTGCTCTCTGCAAATTTTTTTCTACACTCCAGTCTCGAAACTTTCCTCTCTGTAAGTTCCTTCTGCAACCCAGTTTCCAAACGCTTCTCTCTGTAAGATTCCTTCTGCACCCCAGTCTCCAACCTGTTCTCTAAAACAGTTATTCTGTACCGCAGTCTTCAACCTCTGTTCTCCGGAAGAGTCTTTTTGAACCCCAGTCTCCAACCTCTGCTTTCTATATCAGTCTTTCTTCACCACAGTCTCCAAACTCTTCTCTCTGTAACAGTCCTTCTGCACCTCACTCTGCAACCTCTTCTCTCTGCAGCAGTCCTTCTGCAACCCAGTATTCAACCTCTTCTCTCTGCAACAGTCCTTCCTCACCGCAGTCTCCAAAATATGTTCTATGTAACAGTCCTTTTCCACCGCAGTCTCAAACCTCTGCTCTCTGTTACAGTACTTCTATACTGCAGTCTCCAACCTCTGCTCTCTGTAATGGTCATTCTGCACCCCAGTCTCCAAACTCTCCTTTCTTTATCATTCCTTCTGCACCTCGGTCTCGAACCTCTGCTCTCTGTAACAGTCCTTCTGCACCTCAGACACCAACCTCTTCTCTCTGCAACAGTCCTTCTGTACCACAGTCTCCAACCTCTTTTCTCTGTAAGAGTACTTCGGAAGCCCAGTCTCCAACCTCTGCTTTCTGTATCAGTTTTTCTGCCCCACATTCTCCAAACTCTTCTCTCTGTAACAGTCCTTCTATCCCTCAGTCTGCAAACTCTGCTCTCTGCAATAGTCCTTCTTCACAGCAGTCTGCAATCTCTGCTCTCTGCAACTGTCCTTCTGCAACCCAGTCTCCAACATCTGCTCTCTGCAACAGTCCTTCTCTACCTCAGTCTCCAACCTCTGCTCTCTTCAACAGTCTTTTTGCACCCAGGTAACCAATGTCTGCTTTCTGTATCAGTCCTTCTGCACCCCAGTCTCCAACGTCTGCTCTCTGTAACAGTCCTTCTGCACCTCAGTCTCTAACCTCTACTCTCTGCATCAGTTCTTCTCCACCCCAGTTTCCAACCTCTGCTCTCGGCAACAGTCCTACTGGACGCCATTCTCAGACTGCTACTCTCTGCAACAGTCCTTGTACATCCCAGTCTTTCACATCTGCTCTCTGTAACAGTCCTTCTGCACCTCAGTCTGAAAACTCTGCTCTCGGCAACGATACTTCTTCACCTCAGTCTCCAAATTCTGCTCTCTGCAACAGTCCTTCTGCACCCCAGTCTCCAACCTCTTTTCTAAGCAAAAGTCTTTTTACACCCCAGGCTCCAAACTTTGATCTCTGTAACAGTCCTTCTTTACTGCAGTCTCCAAACTCTGCCGACGGTAATGGTCCTTCTGCACCAGAGACTCCAAACTCTACTTTCGATATCAGTTATTCTGCACCCAAGTCTCCAGCCTCTGTTCTCTGTAACAGTCCTTCTTCACCTGAGTCTCTAACCTCTGCTCTCTGCAACAGTCCTTCTGCACCCCAGTCTCCAATCTCTTCTCTCTGAATCAGTCCTTCTACACCCCAGTCTCCAAACTCTGCTCTCTGCAATGATCCTTCTGCACCCCAGTCTTCAACCTCTGCTCTCTGCTACAGTCCTTTTCACCCCAGTCTCCAAACTGTGCTCTCTGCAACTGTCCTGCTGCACCCTAGTCTCCAACCTCTGCTCTCTGTAGCGATCCTTCTGCACCTCAGTCTTCAATCTCTGCTCTCTGCATCGATCTTTCTTCACCACAGTCTCCAAACTCTGCTCTCTGCAACACTCCTCCACCCCAGTCTCCAAGCTCTGCTCTCTGTAACTGTCCTTCTGAACATCAGTGTCCAAACTCTGCTCTCTTTAAAAATTCATCTTCACATACGTCTTCAAACTCTTTTCCATGTAAAAGACCTTTTACACCCCAGTCTTCAAACTCTGCTTTCTGTAACAGTTCTTCTGAACCCCAATCTCCAAACTCTGTACTCTGTAAAACTCCTTCTGCACCCCAGTCTCCATAATCTGCTCTCTGTAAAAATCCTTTTGCACCCCAGTCTCAAACCTCTCCTCTCTGTAAAAGTCCTACTCCACCTCAGTCTCGAATTTCTGCAATCTGTAAAGGTCCTTCTGCATTTCAGTCTCCAACCTCTGCTCTCTGTAACAGTCCTTCTGCATCCCACTCTCCAACATCCGTTCTCTGCAACGATCCTTCTTCTCCCCAGGTTCCATCCTCTGCTCTCTGCTACGGTTTGTCTGCACCCCAGTTTCCAACCTCTGCTCTTTGTAACAGTCCTTCTGCACCTCAGTCTCCAAACTCTGCTCTCTGCAACAGTCCTTCGGCACCCCAGTCTCCAACCTTTGCTCCAGGTTACAGTTCTACTGCACCCCAATCTCCAAAATCTGCTCTCTGTAACACTCCTTCTTCTCCCCAGTCTCCACACTCTGATCTCTGTAACAATCCTTCTGGACCTAAGTCTCCAAGCTTTGCTCACTACAACAGTCTTTCTGCTCGTAAGTCTCCAATCTCTATGCTCTACAAAAGTCCTTCTGCACCTTCATCTCCAAACTCTGTTCTCTGTAAGATCCTTCTGAAACCCATTCGTCAAACTCTGCTCTGTGTAACAGTCCTTCTAAACCCCAGTCTCCAAACTCTGCTCTCTGTAACAGGCCTTCTGCACCACAGTCTTCAACCTCTGCTCTCTGTAACAGGCCTTCTGCACCCCAGTCCTCAACCTGTGCTCTCTGCAATGATTTTTCTGTACCCCAGTCTCCAAACTCTGCTCTCTGTAGCAGTCCTTCTGTACCCCATGATCCAATGTAAGCTCTCTACTACAGTCTTTCTGCACATCAGTCTGAAAATTCTGTACTCTAAAACAATCCTTCTGGACCCCAGTTTTCAACCTTTGCTCTCTGAAACACCCTTTGAATCTCAGTCTCCAGCATGCTCTCTGTAAGATTTTTCTGCAGCCCTGTCTCGAAACTGTGCTATCTGTAACAGTGCTTCTGCACCCCAGTCTCCAAATTCTGCTCTCTGTAACAGGCCTTCTGCACAAAGTCTCCATCCTCTTCTCTCTGAAACGATCATTCTTCACCTCAATCTCCAACCTCTGTTTTCTGCAAAGTTTCTTCTGAACCTCAGTCTACAAACTTTGTTCTCTGCATCAGTCCTTCTGCACCCAAGTCTTCAACCTCTGCTCTCTGTAACAGTCCTTCTGTACTGGAGTCGCCAACATCTTCTCTTTGTAATGGTCCTTTTGCACCCCAGTCTCCAACGTCTGCTTTCTGAATCAGTTCTTCTGCACCCCAGTCTCCAAACTCTGCTCTCTGTAACAGTTCTTCACACTTCAGTCTCCAACTTCTGCTCTCTGTCACGGTCCTTATTCACCCCAGTCTTCAACTTCTGCTCTCTGGAACATTTATTTTGCACCCCAGTCTCCATCTGTGCTCTCTATAAATGTCCTTCGGCACCTCTGTCTCCAAACTCTTTTTTCTGCATTACTCCTTCTGCACCCTAGTCTCCAAACTCAGCTCTCTCTAACAGTCATTGTGTACTGCAGTCTCCAAACTCTGCTTTGTGTAACAGTCCTTCTGAACCCCAGTCTCCACACTCTGCTTTCTGTATCAGTTCCTCTGCACCACAGTCTCCAACCTATTCTCTCTGTAACAGTCCTTCTGCACCTGAGTTACCAACCTCTTCTCTCTGCAAAAGACCTTCTGCACCCCAGTCTAAAACCTCTGCTCTCTGCAAACGTCTTTCTACACCCCATTCTCAAACCTCTACTATCTGCAAAAAACTTTCTGCACCCCAATCTCCAACGTCTGCTTTATGCAACAGTTATTCTGCACCACAGTCTCCAACCTCTCCTCTTTGTAAAAGTCCTTCTGTACCGCAGTCTCCAAAATCTACTCTCTGCAACATTTCTTCTTAACCCCAGTCTCCAACCTGTGCTCTCTGTAACTGTCCTTCTTCACACCAGTCTCCAACCTCTGCTCTCTGTAGCGATCCTTCTGCACCTCAGTCTTCAACCTCAGCTCTCTGCAACGATCCTTCGGCACCTTAGTCTCAAACCTCTGTTCTCTGCAATGATCCTTCTACACACCAGTCTCCAAGCTCTGCTCTCTGTAACAGTCCTTATGAACATCAGTGTCAAGACTCTGCTCTCTGTAACAATCTTTCTGCATCTCAGTCTCCAACCTCTGCTCTCTTTAAGAGTTCTTCTGGACATCAATCTACAAACTCTGCTCTCTGTAACATGCCTAATGCACCGCAGTCTCCAACCTCTTCTCTTTGCAATGAACCATCTGCACCTCAGTCTCCAACCACTGCTCCCTGCAACAGTCTTTCTGCACCCCAGTCTTTAAACTCTGCTCTCTGCAACAGTCCTTCTGCACCCCAGTATCGAACCTCTGCTCTCTGTAAGATCCTTCTTAATCCCAGTCTCCAAACTTTGCTCTCTATAACCGTCCCTCTGCTCCTCAGTCTCCAGCCTCTGCTCTCTGTTACAGTTCTTCTGCACCCCAGTATCTAAACTCTGTTCTCTGCAACAGTACTTCTGCACCCCAGGCTCCAAACTCTGCTCTCTATAACAGTTCTTCTGTACCGCAGTCTCCAAACTCTGATGTCTGTAACGGTCATTCTGCACCACAGTCTCCAAACTCTACTTTCAATATCAGTTATTCTGCACCCCAGTCTCCAACCTCTGCTCTCTGTAACAGTCCTTCTGCACCTCAGTCTCTAACCTCTGCTCTCTGCAACAGTTCTCCTGCACCCCAGTCGCCAACATCTTCTCTCTGCCACAGTCCTTCTAAACCCCAGTCTCCAACCTCTTCTCTCTGAAAGGATCCATCTGCATCCCAGTCTCCAACATCTGCTCTTTGCTAAGGCTCTCCGTAACAGTCCTTTTGCACCTCAGTTTCAAAACTCTGCTCTCAGTAACGATTCTTCTGCACCTCAGTCTCCAAACTCTACTCTCTGTAACACTCTTTCTGCACCCGTCTCAAACCTCTTCGGTCTGCAACGATTTTTCTGTACCCCAGTCTCCAAACTCTGCTCTCTCTAACAGTCCTTCTGCACCTCAGTATCGAACGTCTTCTCTCTGTAACAGACCTTCTGCACCTCAGTCTTCAACCTCTGCTTACTGGAAAAGTACTTCTACACCCCATTCTCTAACCTCTGTTCTCTGCAACATTCCTTTTAAACCTCAGTCTTTAACATCTGCTCTCTCTTGCGGTCCTTCTGCACCCCAGTCTCCAACCTCTGCTCTCTGTATCAGTACATCTGCACCTCAGTCTCCAAACTCTGCTCTCTACAAAAGTCCTTTTGCACCCCAGTTTCCAACCTCTGCTCTCTGCAACATTTATTCTGCACCCCAGTCTTCTACTTGTGCTCTCTGTATCTGTCCTGTTTCACCCCAGTCTCCAATCTCTGCTCTCTCTAGCGATCTTTCTGCACCTCAGTCTTCAAACTCCGATCTCTTCAAGGATCTTTTTTCACCACAGTCTCCAACCTCTGCTCTCTGCAACAGTCCTTCTGCACCCCAATTTCCAAACTCTGCTCTCTGTAACAGGCCTTCTGCACCCCACTCTCCAACCTGTGCTCTCTCTAATGATTCTTCTGCACCCCAGTCTCCAAACTCTGCTCTATGTAACAGTCCTCTGCACCCGAGAATCCAACATCTGTTCTCTGCTACATTCCTTCTGAACCTCAGTCTGAAAACTCTGCTCTCTGCAACAATCCTTCTGCACCCCAGTTTCAAACCTTTGCTCTCTGTAACAGACCTTCTGAACCTCAGTCTCCAAAATGCTCTCTGTAAGATCCTTCTGAAACCCAGTCTCGAAACATTGCTATCTGTAACAGTTATTCTGGACACCAATCTCCAAACTCTGCTCTCTGAAAGAATGTTTCTGCCCCCCAGACTCCAACCTATCCTCTCTGTAACAGTTTTTCTGCATCTCAGTCTCCAACCTCTGCTCATTGTAATGATGCTTCAGCACCCCAGTCTTCAACATCTGCTCCCTGTAACAGTACTTCTGCACCCCAGTCTCCAACATCTGCTCTCTGAAACGGTCCTTCTGCACCCCAGTCTCCAAACTCTGTTCTCTAACAGTCCTTCTGCACCTCAGACTCAAACCTCTTCTCCATGTATCAGTCCTTCTTACCCTCAGTCGGAAACCTCTGATCTCTGCAACGATCCTTCTGCACCCCAGTCTCCAAACTGTGCTATCTGTAACAATCCTTCTGCACAGAAGTCTCCAACCTGTTCTCTCTTACAAGTCTTCTGCACCCCAGTCTCCAAAATCTGCTCTCTGTAACACTTCTTCTGCACCCCAGTCTCCAATCTCTGCTTACTGTATTAGTCCACCTGCACCACAATTTCCAACCTCTGGTCTCTGTAATAGTCTTTCTGAATCTCAGTCTACAAACTCTGCTCTCTGTAACAGTCCTTCTGCATCCCGGTCTCCAACATCTGCTCTCTGCAACAGTCCTTCTGCACCAAATTTCCAACCTCTGCCTCTGTAACCCAGTCTCCAAACTCTGCTCTCTGCATCAGTCCTCCTGCACCACAATCTTTAACCTGTGCTCTCCGCAATGGTCCTTCTGCACCTCAGTCTCCACAAACTACTCTCTGTAAATGTACTTTTAAATCCCTTCTCATAACTCTGCTCTCCGTAATAGGCCTTCTGCACCCCAGTTCCAACCTCTGTTCTCTATAGCAATCCTTCTTCACCCCAGTCTCAAAATTTTGCTATCTACAATGATTCTTCTGAATCCCAGTCCGCAAACTCTGCTCTTTGCAACAGTCTTTCTGCACCCCAGTCTCCAACATGTGCTCTCTGCAAAAGTCCTTCTGCACCTCAGTCTTAAAACTCTGTTCTCTACAACGATCCTTCTGCACCCCAGTCTCCAACCTCTGCTCTCTGTAACAGTCCTGCTGCACAACGGTCTACAACTCTGCTCTCTGTAAGACCCTTGTGCAACCTTGTTTCAAAACTCATCTCTCTATAGGAGTTCTACTGCACCCCAGTCTCCAACCTCTGCTCTCTGCAATTATCCTTCTGCACCTCAGTCTCGAAACTCTACTCTCTGTAACAGTCCTTCTGCACGCCAGTCTCAAACCTCTGCTGTTTGCAACGATCTTTCTGTAAACCTGTTTCCAACGTCTGCTCTCTGCAACAGTTCTTCTGCATCCCAGTCTCAAACCTCTGCTCTCTGCAACGATCCCTGTGCACCCCAGTATCCAATATCTGCTCTATGAAACAGTCCTTCTGAACCTCAGTCTGAAAAGGCTGTTTTCTGCAATGATCCTTCTGCACCCCAGTCTCCAAACTCTGCTCTCTGTAATACTCCTGTTGCACCTCAGTCTCGAAACTCTGCTCTCTGTAAGATCTTTCAGCAACCTTGTCTCCAAACTCTGCTCTATGTAACAGTCCTTCTGCACCCCAATCTCCAACCTCTGCTCTTTGCAAGAGTCCTTCTAAAACCCAGTCTCCAAACTTTGCTTTCTGCAACAGTCCTTCTGCACCCCAGTCTCCAGCTTCTGTTTTCTTTAACAATCCTTCTTCACCTCAGTTACCAAACTCTGATCTCTGAAATGGTCCTTCTGCACGAAAGTCTCCAACCTCTGCTCTCTGTAACAATCCCTCTGCACCCCAGTCTAAAAACGTTGCTCTCTACAAAAGTCCTTTTGCACCCCAGTTTCCAACCTCTGCTCTCTGCAAAAGTTTTTCTGCACCCCAGTCTCAAACATCTGCTCCCTGCAACAGTCTTTCTGCACCTCTGTCTGACAACTCTGCTCTCTGCAACGATCTTTTTGCACCCAGGTTTTCAAACTCTACTTTATGTAACAGTTGTTCGGCTCCTCTGGCAGCAACCTCTTCTTTCTGTAAATTCGTCTGCACCCCAGTTTCCAAACTTTGCTCTCTGTAATATTCCTTCTGCTCCCCAGTCTCCAAACTCTGCTCTCTTAAACAGTCCTTCTGCTCCACAGTCTCCAACCTCTGCTCTCTGTAACAGTCCTGCTGTCCCGCAGTCTCCAACCTCTTCTCTCTGTAATGGTTCTTCTTCACCCCAGTCTCCAAACTCTGATTTCTGTAACAATCCTTCTTCACCCAAGTCTCCAACCTCTGCTGTCTTCAACGATCCTTTTGCACCCTAGTCTCCAACCTCTTCTCTCTGCAAAATCCTTCTGTACCCCAGTCTCCAACATCTGCTCTCAACAACAGTCCTTCTGAACCTAAGTCTGAAAACTCTACTCTCTACAATGATCCTTGTGCACCCCACTCTCCCAACTCTGCTTTTTGTAACAGTCCTACTACACCTCAGTCTCCACAATCTACTCTCTGTAACAGTGCTTCTGAACCCCAGCCTCCAACCTCTGATCTCTGTAAGATCCTTCTGAACCCAAGTTACCAAATCTGCTCTCTGTAACATTTCTTATCCTCCCCAGACTTCAACCTCTTCTCTCTGTAACAGTCCTTCTGCTCCCCAGTCTCCAACCTCTGCTCTCTGTAACAGTCCATCTGCTCCCCAGTCTCCAAACTCTGCTCTCTGTAACAGTCCTTCTGTACCTCAGTCTCCAAACTCTGCTCTCTGTAACAGTCCTTCTGTACCTCAGTCTCCAACCTCTGCTCTCTGTAACGGTCGTTCTGCTCCCCAGTCTTCAAAATCTCCTTTCTGTATCATTCCTTCTGCACCACAGTTTCCAACCTCTGCTCCCTGCAACATTTTTTCTGCACCTCAGTATCCATCCTCTGCTCTCTGCGACAGTTCTTCTGCACCCAGTCTCCAACCTCTGCTCTCTGCAGCAGTTCGTCTGCACCCCAGTATTCAAGGTCTGCACTCTGAAACAGTCCTTCTCCACACCAGTCTCCAACCTCTGCTCTCTGTAGCAGTCCTCGTGTAGTGCAGTCTCCAAAATCTTCACTCTGTAAGGGTTCTTCTGCTCCCCAGTCTTCAACCTCTGCTTTCTGTATCAGTCCTTCTGCACCAAAGTCTCAAACCTCTGTATCTGCAACAATCCTTCTACACCGCAGTCTCCAAACTCTGCTTTGTGTATCAGTTGTTGTGAAACCCAGTCTCCAAACTCTGCTCTCTGTAACAGTCCTTCTGCACCTCAGTCTCCAACCTCTGTTCTCTGTAACAGTCCTGCTGTACCACAGTCTCTAAGCTCTGCTCTCGGTTAGATCCTTCTGCAACCCTGTCTCCAAACTCTGCTGTCTGTAATAGTTCTTCTGCACCCCAGTCTCCAACCTCTGCTCTGTGTAACAGGCCTTTTGCACCCCATTCTCCAACCTCTGCTCTCTGCAACAGTTCTTCTGCACCCGAGTCTCCAAACTCTGCTTTCTGTATCAGTCCATCTGCACCTGAATTTCCAACCTCTGATCTCTGTAACAGTACTTCTACATCTCAGTCTACAAACTCTGCTCTCTGCAGCAGTCCTTCTGCAACCCAGTCTCCAACATCTGCTCTCCGCAAAAGTCCTTCTGCGCCAAAGTCTACAACCTCTGCCTCTGTAACAATCCTACTGCAACACAGTCTTCAAACTGTACTCTCTGCAACAGTCCTTCTTTACCCAAATCTCAAACCTGTGCTCTCTGCAACAGTCCTGCTACACCCCACGTCTAGCCTCTGCTCTCTGCAGCAGTCCCTCTGAGACAAAGTCTCCAACGTCTGCTCTCTGTAACATCCTTCTGCAGCTCAGTCTCCAACCTCTGCTCTCTGCAATGGTCATTCTGCACCTCCGGCTCTACTCTCTGTAAAAGTACTTCTGCACCCCTTCTCCAAACTCTGCTCTCCATAACAGGCCTTCTGCACCCCAGTCTCTGACCTCTGCTCTCTTTACCAGTTCTTCAGCACCCCAGTCTCCAAACTCTGCTCTCTTTAACAGTCTTTCTGCTCCAACCTTGCTCTCTGCAACAGTCCTTCTCTACTCCAGTCTTTAACCTCTGCTCTCTGCAACAGTCTTTCTGCACCCCAGTCTCCAATATCTGCACTCTGAAATATTCCTTCTCAACCCCAGTCTCCAAACTCTGCTCTCTGTAACAGGCCTCCTGTACTGCGGTCTTTAAAGTTTGCTCTCTATAATTTTCCTTCTTCACCACAGTCTCCAACCTCTTCTTTCTATCAGTCCTTCTGCACCCCAGTCTCCAACCAGTGATCTCTGTAACAGTCCTTTTGCATCTCAGTCTCCAAACTCTGCTCTCTGCGACATTTCTTCTGCACCCAAGTCTCCAAACTCTGTTCCCTTAAACAGTCCTTCTACACCACAGTCTCCAACCTCTGCTATCTGCAACAGTTTTTCTGCACTCCAGTCTCCAAAATCTGCTCTCTGTAACAATCCTTGTGAACCTCAGTCTCCAACCTCTACTCTGTAACATTCTTTCTTCACCTCAGTCTCCAAACTCTGCTCTGTGAAAGATCTTTAGGCAACCAGTCTCCAAACTCTTCCCTCTGTAACAGTCCTTCTGCACCCTTTCTCCAAACCTTTCTCTCTGTAACAAGCATTCTGCAACCCAGTCTCAAACCTGTGCTCTCTACAATGATCCTTTTTCACCCCAGTCTCCAACGTCTGCTCTCTGTAACAGTCCTTCTGTACCCAAGTCTCCAAACTCTGCTCTCTGTAAGATCCTTCTGCACCCCTGTATTTAACCTCTGCTCTCTGAAACTGTCTTTCTGAATACAAGACTCCAAACTCTGCTCTCTGTAACAGGACTTCCGCACTTCAGTCTCCAACCTCTGCTCTCTGCAACAGTCCTTCTGCACCCCAGTCTCCAACCTCTGCTTTCTACAATAGTCCTTCTGGACTCTAGTTACCAACATCTGCTCTCTGCAACAGTCTTTCTGCACGCCACTCTCCAACATCTGTTCTCTGCAACAGTCCTTCTGCACCTCAGTCTGAAAACTCTGTTCTCTGCAACGATCAATCTGATCCCCAGTCTCCAACCTTTTCTCTCTATAACAGTCCTGCTGTACCACAGTCTCCAAAATCTTCTCTCTGTAAGATCCTTCTGAAACCCTGTCTTCAAACTCTGCTGTTTGTAACAGTCCTTCTGCATCCCAGTCTCCAACCTCTGCTCTGTGTAACAGGACTTTTGCACTCCATTCTCCAACCTCTGCTGTCTGTAATAGTCTTTCTGCACCGAAGTCTCCAAACTCTGCTTTCTGTATCAGTCCATCTGCACCCGAATCTCCAACCTCTGATCTCTGTAACAGTCCTTCTGCACCTCAGTCTACAAATTCTGCTCTCTGCAACAGTCCTTCTGCACCAAAGTCTCCAAACTCTGCCTCTGTAACAGTCCTACTGAAAGGCATTCTCCAAACTCTACTCTCTGCAACAGTGCTTCTGCACACAAATCCCAATCCTGTACTCTCCGCAACAGTTCTTCTACACCCCATGTCCAGCCTCTGCTTTCTGCAGCAGTCCCTCTGCAACCCAGTCTCCAACCTCCGCTTTCTATAATGATCCTTCTGCACCTCATTCTCCAAACTCTACTCTCTGTAAAAGTACTTCTGAACCCCTTCTCCAAACTCTGGTCTCCGTAACAGGCCTTCTACACCCCATTCTCCGACATCTTTTCTCTATAACAATCCTTCCGCACCCCAGTCTCCAACCTCTGCTCCCTACAACCATCCTTCTGCACCCCAGTCTCCAACTTCTGCTCTCTGCAACAGTCCTTCTGCACCCCAGTCTCCAACATGTGCTCTCTGCAATAGTCTTTCTGCACCTCAGTCTGAAAACTCTGTTCTCTATAACGATCCTTCTGCACCCTAGTCTCCAACCTCTGCTCTCTGTAACAGTCCTGCTCCACCTTGGTCTACAGTCTCTGCTCTATGTAAGATCCTTGAGCAACCTTGTCTAAAAACTCTGCTCTCTATAACAGTTTTCTGCACCCCAATCTCCAAACTCGGCTCTCCGTAACAGTCCTTTTGCACCTCAGTTTCAAAACTCTGCTCTCAGTAACGAT
Source organism: Ictidomys tridecemlineatus (assembly GCF_052094955.1). NCBI lineage: Eukaryota > Metazoa > Chordata > Mammalia > Rodentia > Sciuridae > Ictidomys > Ictidomys tridecemlineatus. Next base: position 88,984 of record NW_027524863.1, read on the forward strand.
TCTTCTGCACCTCAGTCTCCAAACTCTACTCTCTGTAACACTCTTTCTGCACCCGTCTCAAACCTCTTCGGTCTGCAACGATTTTTCTGCACCCCAGTCTCCAAACTCTTCTCTCTCTAACAGTCCTTCTGCACCTCAGTATCCAACGTCTTCTCTCTGTAACAGACCTTGGGCACCTAAGTCTTCAACCTCTGCTTACTGGAAAAGTACTTCTACACCCCATTCTCTAACCTCTGTTCTCTGCAACAGTCCTTTTAAACCACAGTCTTTAACATCTGCTCTCTCTAGCGGTCCTTCTGCACCCAAGTCTCCAACCTCTGCTCTCTGTATCAGTACTTCTGCACCCCAGTCTCCAAACTCTGCTCTCTGTAACATTCCTTCTGCACCTCAGTCTCCAACCTCTGCTCTTTCCGAGAGTTCTTCTGCACCCCAGTCTCCCACCTCTGTGATCTGCAACAGTCCTTCTGCACCCCAGTCTCCAACATCTGTTCTCTGTAACAACACTCTACACCTCAGTCTCCAACCTCTACTCTCTGAAACAGTCGTTCTTCACCTCAGTCTCAAACCTCTGCTCTGTGTAAGATCTTTCTGTAACCCAGTCTCCAAACTCTTCTCTCTGTAACAGGCCTTCTGCAACCCAGTCTCCAACCTCTGTTCTCTGTAACAGTCCTTCTGCATTCCAGTCTCAAACCTCTGCTCTCTACAACGATCTTTCTTCACACCAGTCTCTAACTTCTACTCTCTGCAACAGTCTTTCTGCACCCGTGTCTCCAAAAACTTCTCTCTGCAACAGTTCTTCTGCACCTCAGTCTTACATCTCTGCTCTCTTCATGATCCTTCTGCACCCCAGTCTCCAAACACTGCTCTTTGTAACAGTCCACCGGCACCTCAGTCTCCAACCTCTGCTCTCTGTAAGATCCTTCAGCAACCCAGTCTCCAAACTCTGATCTCTAAAACTGTCTTCAGCACCACAGTCTCCAACCTTTCCTCTCTGTAACAGGTTTACTGCACGCCAGTCTCCAAACTCTTCTCTCTGTAGCAGGCCTTCTACACCCCAGTCTCCAATATCTGCTCTCGGCAATGATCCTTCTGCACCCAAGTCTCCAAACTCTGCTCTCTGCAGTGATCCTACTGCACCTCAGTCTCAATCCTCTAATCTCTGCAACTGTCCTTCTGCACCTCATTCTCCAAATTTTGCTCTCTGTAAGATTCTTCTGCACCCCTGTATCCAACCTCTGCTCTCTGTAACAGTCTTTCTGCATCCGAGTCTCCAAACTCTGCTCTCTGCAACAGTCTTTCTGTGCCCCAGTCTCCAACATCTGCTTTCTAAAACAGTTCTTCTGCACCTCAGTCTCAAAACCCTGCTCTCCTCAACGACCCTTCTGGACCCTAGTCTCTAACCTCTGCTCCCTGTAACAGTCCTTCGGCACCTCAGTCTCCCAACTCTGCTCTCTGTAAGATTCTTCTGCAACCCAGTCTTTAAACTCTGCACTCTGTAACAGTCCTTCTGCACAACAGTCTTCAACCTCTGCTCTCTGTAACAGACATTCTGCACCTCTATCTCTAACCTCTTCTCTGTGCAACGATTCTTCTCCACCCCAGTCTCCAACATCTGATCTTGCAACACTCCTTTTGAACCCCAGTCTCCAAACTCTGCTCTCGGTAAGATCCATCTGAACCCCAGTCTCCAAACTCTATTCTCTGTAACAGTCCTTCTGCACCCCAGTCTCAAAACTCTGCTCTCTCTAACAGTCCTTCTGCACCTCAGTCTCCAAACTCTGCTCTGTGTAACAGTCCTTCTGCACTCCAGTTTCTAAAATCTGCTCTCTTGTACGATCCTTCTGGAACCCAGTCTCCAATGTTTGCTCTTTGCAACAGTCTTTCTGCACCACAGTCTCCAACCTCTGCTCTCTTTAAAATCTTACTGCACTCCAGTTTCCAAACTCTGCTTTGTGTAACATTCCTTCTCCACCCCAGTCTCCAAACTCTGTCCTCTGCAAAGTTTTTCTGCTCCCCAGACTCAGAGATCTGCTCTCTGTTACAGTCCTTCTGTACCACAGTCTCCAACCTCTGCTCTTTGTAAGAATCCTTCTACATCCCAGTCTCCATCTCTGCTTTGTGTATCAGTCTGTCTGAACCAAAGTCTCCGAACTCTGTTCTCTGTATCTATCATTCTGCACCTCAGTCTCCAACCTCTGCTCCCGTTAACAGACCTATACTGCAGTCTCCAAACTGCTCTCTGTCGTGGTCCTTCTGCAGCCAAATTTCGAAACTCTGCTTTCTGTAACAGTCCTTCTGCACCTGAGTCTCTAAACTCTCCTCTCTGTAACAGTCCTTCTACACCTCAGTCTTCAACCTCTGCTCTCTGTAACAGTCCAACTAAACCTCAGTCTCCAACCTCTGCTCTCTGTAAGATCCTTCAGCAACCCAGTCTCCAAACACTGCTGTGTATAACAGTCCTTCTGCAACCCAGTCTCCATCCTATCCTCTCTGTAACTGGTTTTCTGCACACCAGTCTCCAAACTCTGTTCTCTGCAATGATCCTACTGCACCCCAGTCTCCAAACTCTGATCTCTACAATATTCCTTCTGCACAACACTCTCCAAATTTTGCTCTCTGTATGAACCTTCTGCACCCCTTTCTTATAGCTCTGCTCTATGTAACAGGATTTCTGCACCTCAGTCTCCAATCTCTGCTCTTTGCAACAGTCCTTCTGCACCACAGTCTCCAAATTCTGCTCTCTGTAAGAACCTTCTGCACTTCTGTTTCCACATTTTTCTCTCTGTAACATTCCTTCTTCACACCAGTATTTAACCTCTGCGTTTTGCAAGTGTTCTGCGGAACCCCAGTCTCCAAACTCTGTCCTCTGCAACAGTCCTTCTGCTCCCCAGTCTCCAACATCTGCTCTCTGTAACGGTCCTTCTTAACCCCAGTCTCAAACCTCTGCTCTCTATATCTATCCATCTGCACCTCAGTCTCCAACCTGTGTTCTCTGTAACATTCTTTCTGCACCCCAGTCTCCAAACTCTGCTCTCTATAACACTTTTTCTATACCGCAGTCTCCAAACTCTGGTCTCTGTAACAATCCTTCTGCACCCCAATCTTCAAACTCTACTTTCTGTAACAGTTTTTCTGCACCTCAGTCTCCAAACTCTGCTCTCAGAAAAAGTCCTTCTACACCTCAGTCTCCAATCTCTGCTCTCTGTAACAGTCCTTCTGCACCTCAGTCTGACACCTCTGCTCTCTGCACGATCCTTCTGCACCCCAGTCTCCAAACACTGTTCTCTGTAACAGTCCACCTGTACCTCAGTCTCCAAACTCTTCTCTCTGTAACAGGCCTTCTCCAAGCCAGTCTACAAACTCTTCTCTCTGTAGCAGGCCTTCTGCACCCCAGTCTCAAAAATCTGCTCTCTGCAACGATTCTTCTGCACCTCAGTCTCCAACATCAGCTCTCTGCAATGATCGAACTGCACCCCACTCTCCAACCTCTGATCTCTGCACAGTCCTTCTACACCTCAGCCTCAAAATTATGATCTCTGTAAGATTCTTCTGCACCCCTGTATCCAACCTTTGCTCTCTGTAACAGTCCTTCTGCACCTCAGTCTTCTACCTGTGCTCTCTCTAACAGTCCTTCTGCACATCAGTCTCCTAATTCTGCTCTCTGTAAAATCCTTTTGAAATCAAGTCTTTAAACTCTGCACTCTGTAAGAGTCCTTCTGCACAACAGTCTCCAAGCTTTTCTCTCTGCAACGATTCTTCTCCACCCCAGTCTCCAAATTCTCCTCTCTGAAACAGTCCTGTCGCACAACAGTCTCCAAACGCTTCTCTGTAACAGTCCTTCTTTACCCCAATCTCAAAACTCTGCTCTCTGCAACGATCTTTCTTGACCCTTCTCCAACCCAGTCTCAAACCTCTGTCCTCTGCAACAGTCCTTCTGATCCCCAGTGTCGAATATCTGCTCTAAGTAACAGTCCTTCTGTACTGCAGTCTCCAACCTCTGCTCTTCGTAACGGTCCTTCTACACCCCAGTATCCAACCTCTGCTTTCTATATCAGTCTGTCTGAACCCCAGTCTCCAACGTCTGTTCTCTGTATCTATCCTTCTGCACTTCAGTCTCCAACCTATGCTATATGTAAGAGTCCTTCTGCACCCCAGTCTTTAACATCTGCTCTGGATAACAGTCCTATACCACAGTCTTCAACATCTGCTCTCTGTAAATATCCTTCTGCACCCGAATTTCAAAACTCTGCTTCCTGTAACAGTCCTTCTGCACCCCAGTCCCCAAACTCTGCTTTCTGTATCAGTCTTCCTGAATGCCAGTCTCCAACCTCTTTTCTCTGTATCTATCCTTCTGCACCTCAGTCTCCAACCTCTTCTCTATGCAACAGTCCTTCTATACTGCAGTCTTCAACCCTGCTCTCTCTAAGAGTCTATCTGCACCTCAGTATCCAACCGCTGCTCTCTGCAACAGTCCTCCTGCACCCCAGTCTCCAAACTCTGCTCTCTGAAACAGTCCTTCTGCACCCCAGTCTCCAACGTCTTCTCTCTGCAACAGTCCTTCTGCACACCAGTCTGCAAACTCTGCTCTCTGTAACAATCCTTCTACCCCTCAGTCTCCAAACTCTGCTCTATTGAACAAATCTTCTGCACGTCAGTCTCCAACCTCTGCTCTCCGCAACAGTCCTTCTGCACTCCAGTCTCCAAACTCTGCTCTCTTCAACAGTCCTTCTGCACCAAAGTATCCAACCTCTGCTCTCTGTATGATCCTTCTGCACTCCAGCATCCAAACTCTGCTCTCTGTAACATTCCTTCTGCACCAAAGTATCCAACCTCTGCTTTCTGTAAGATCCTTCTGCACTTCAGCATCCAAACTCTGCTCTCTGTAACATTCCTTCTCCACGCCATTCTTTAACCTCTGCTTTCTGCAAATGTCCTGCAACACCCCAGTCTCCAACCTCTGTCCTCTGCAACAGTCCTTCTGCTTCCCATTCTCCAACCTCTGCTCTCTGCAACAGTCCTTCTGCACCCCAGTCTCCAAACTCTGCTCTCTATAACAATCCTTCTACATCTCAGACTCCAAACTCTGTTCTCTGCAACTGTCCGTCTGAACCTCAGTCTCCAACCTCCAGTCTCTGTAACAGTCCTTCTGCACTTCACTCTCCAGCCTCTGCACTCTGCAACAGTCCTTCTGAACCCCAGTCTCCAACCTCTGTTCTCTGTAACAGTCCTTCTGCATCCCAGTCTCCAAACTCTGCTTTCGGTATCAGTCCTTTTAACCCCAGTCTCAAACCTCTGCTCTCTGTATCTATCCTTCTTCACCTCAGTCTTAAACCTCTGCTATCTGTTACAATTTTTCTATACCGCAGTCTCCAAACTCTGGTCTTTCTTACGGTCCCTTTTCACCCCAATTTCCAACCACTTCTTTCTGTAACAGTTCTTCTGCACCTCAGTCTCCAAACTCTACTCTCTGTAACAGTCCTTCTACACCTCAGTCTCCAACCTCTGCTCTTTGTAACAGTCCATCTGCACTTCAGTCTGACACCTCTGCTCTCTGCACGATCTTTCTGCACCCGGGTCTCCAAACAGTGCTCTCTGTAACAGTCCACCTGCACCTCAGTTTCCAACCACTGCTCTCTGTAAGATCTTTAATAAACTCGGTCTCCAAACTCTGCTCTCTATAACAGTCCTTCTGCACCCAAGTCTCAAACCTCTCCTCTCTGTAACAAGCCTTCTGCATGAGAGTCTCAAAACTCTGCTCTCTGTAGCAGGCCTTCTGCACCCCAGTCTCCAACCTCTGTTCTCTGCAAAGAAACTTCTGCACCCAAGTCTCCAATTTCTGCTCTCTTCAATGATCCTACTGCACCCCAGTCTCTAAACTCTTATCTCTGCAAGAGTCCTTCTGCACCTCTGTGTCCAACTTCTGCTCTCTGTAAGATTCTTCTGCACCCCTGTCTCCATGCTCTGCTTATTTCAACGATCCTTTTGCACCCAAGTGTCCAACCTCTCTTCTATGTAACAGGATTTTGCTTCTCAGTCCCCAAACTCTGCTCTCTGCAACAGTCCTTCTCCACCCAAGTCTCCAACTTCTGCTCTCTCTAAGAGTCCTTCTCCAGTCAAGTCTCCAACTTCTGCTCTCTCTAAGAGTCCTTCTGCACCTCAGTCTCCAACCTCTGCTCTCTTCCACCTTTTTTCTGCAGCCCAGTCTCCATCCTCTTTTTTCTACAACAGTCCTTCTGCACCCCAGTCTCCAACGTCTGCTCTCTGCAACAGTCCTTCTGCACCCCATTCTCCAAACTCTGCTCTCTATAACAATCCTTCTGCACCCCAGTCTCCGAGCACTGCTCTCTGTAACAGTCCACCTGTACCTCAGTCTCTAAACTCTGCTCTCTGTAATATCCTTCAGGTACTCAGTCTCAAAACTCTGCTCTCTATAACAGTCCTTCTACACCCCAGTCTCCAACCTCTCCTCTCTGTAACAGGCCTTCTGCACGCCAGTCTCAAAACTCTCCTCTCTGTAGCAGGCCTTCTGCAACCCAGTCTTAAACCTCTGCTCTCTGCAACAATCTTTCTGCAACCCATTCTCCAAACTCTGTTCTCTGCAACGGTCCTTCTGCACCTCAGTCTCCAACCTCTATTCTCTGTAACGGTCCTTCTGCACTTCACTCTCCAACCTCTGCTCTCTGTAGGATCCTTCTAACACCCAGTCTCAAACCTCTGCTCTCTGTATCTATTATTCTGCACCTAAGTCTCCAACCTCTGCTCTCTGTTACAATTGTTCTATTCCGCAGTCTCCAAACTCTGGTCTCTGTTACGGTCCTTCTGCACCCCAGTCTCCAACCTCTCCTCTCTGTAACAGGCCTTCTGCACGAGAGTCTCAAAACTTTGCTCTCTGTAGCAGGCCTTCTGCACCCCAGTCTCCAACCTCTGTTCTCTGCAAAGAAAATTCTGCACCCAAGTCTCCAATTTCTGCTCTCTGCAATGATCCTACTGCACCCCAGTCTCTAAACTCTTATCTCTGCAAGAGTCCTTCTGCAACTCTGTGTCCAACTTCTGCTCTCTGTAAGATTCTTCTGCACCCCTGTCTCCATGCTCTGCTTATTTCAACGATCCTTTTGCACCCAAGTGTCCAACCTCTCCTCTATGTAACAGGGTTTTGCTTCTCAGTCCCCAAACTCTGCTCTCTGCAACAGTCCTTCTCCACCCATGTCTCCAACTTCTGCTCTCTATAAGAGTCCTTCTCCAGCCAAGTCTCCAACTTCTGCTCTCTCTAAGAGTCCTTCTGCACCTCAGTCTCCAACTTCTGCTCTCTTCCACCTTTTTTTCTGCAGCCCAGTATCCATATTCTTTTTTCTACAACAGTCCTTCTGCACCCCAGTCTCCAACGTCTGCTCTCTGCAACAGTCCTTCTGCACCCCATTCTCCAAACTCTGCTCTCTATAACAATCCTTCTGCACCTCAGTCTCCAAACTCTGCTCTCTGTAACAGTCCAGCTGCACCTCAGTCTGAAAACTCTGCTCTCTACACGATCCTTCTGCACCCCAGTCTCCAAGCACTGCTCTCTGTAACAGTCCACCTGTACCTCAGTCTCTAAACTCTGCTCTCTGTAATATCCTTCAGGTACTCAGTCTCAAAACTCTGCCTTCTATAACAGTCCTTCTGCACCCCAGTCTCCAACCTCTCCTCTCTGTAACAGGCCTTCTGCACGCCAGTCTCAAAACTCTCCTCTCTGTAGCAGGCCTTCTGCAACCCAGTCTTAAACCTCTGCTCTCTGCAAGAATCTTTCTGCACCCCATTCTCCAAACTCTGTTCTCTGCAGCGGTCCTTCTGCACCTCAGTCTCCAACCTCTATTCTCTGTAACAGTCCTTCTGCACTTCACTCTCCAACCTCTGCTCTCTGTAGGATCCTTCTAAAACCCAGTCTCAAACCTCTGCTCTCTGTATCTATTATTCTGCACCTAAGTCTCCAACCTCTGCTCTCTGTTACAATTGTTCTATTCCGCAGTCTCCAAATTCTGGTCTCTGTTACGGTCCTTCTGCACCCCAATTTCCAACCACTTTTTTTTGTAACAGTCCTTCTGCACCTCAGTCTCCAAACTCTGCTCTTTGTAACAGTCTTTCTACACCTCAGTCTCCAACCTCTGCTCTCTGTAACAGTCCTTCTGCACCTCAGTCTGACACCTTTGCTCTCTGCACGATTCTTCTGCACCCCAGTCTCCAAACACTGTTCTCTGTATCAGTCCTTCTGAACACCAGTCTCAAAACTCTGCTCTCTTTATCTATCCTTCTGAACCTCAGTCTCCAACCTGTGCTCTCTGTAGCATTCCTTCTACACCCCAGTCTCCAACCACTGCTCTCTGTAACAGTTTTTCTATACCGCAGTCACCAAACTGTGGTCTTTGTAACGGTCCTTCTGCACCCCAATTGTCAACCTCTGCTTTCTGTAACAGTCCTTCTGCACCTCAGTCTCCAAACTCTGCTCTTTTTAACAGTACTTCAACACCTCTGTCTCCAACCTCTGCTCTCTGTAACAGTCGTTCTGCACCTCAGTCTGACACCTCTCTTTTCTGCATGGTACTTCTGCACCTCAGTATCCAACCACTGCTCTCTGTAACAGTCCACCTGCACCTCAGTCTCCAACCTCTTCTCTCCTTAAGATCGATCAGCAACCCAGTCTCTAAACTCTGCTCTTTATAACAGTCCTTCTGCACCCCAGTCTCCAACCGATCCTCTCTGTAACAGGCCTTCTGGAAGCCAGTCTTCCAACTCTGTTCTCTGTAGCAGGCATTCTGCACCCTAGTCTCCAAACTCTGCTCTCTATAACAGTCCTTCTGCACCCCAGCCTCCAACCTCTCCTTTCTGTAACAGGCTTTCTGGACGCCAGTCTTCCAACTCTGCTCTCTGTAGAAGTCCTTCTGCACCCCAGTCTCCATAATCTGGTCTCTGCAACGATCCTTCTGCACCCCAGTCTCCAACCTCTGATCTCTGCAACAGTCCATCTGCACCTCAATCTCCAAATTCTGCTCTCTATAAGATGCTTCTGCACCCCTGTATCCAACCTCTGCTCTCTGTGACAGTCCATCTGCACACGAGTCTCCAACATCTGCTCTCTGCAACAGTCATTCTGCACCTCAGTCTTAAAACTCTAATCTCTGCAACGACCCTTCTGCACCCCAGTCTCCTACCTCGGCTCTCTGTCACAGTCCTTCTGCACCTCAGTCTCCCAACTCTGCCCTCTGCAAGATTATTCTGCAACCCAGTCTTTAAACTCTGCACTTTGTACCTGTCCTTCTGCACAACAGTCTCCAACTTCTGCTCTGTAACAGGACTTCTGCAACCCAGTATCAAAACTCTGCTCTCTGTAACAGGCTTTCTGCACCCCAGCCTAAAACTTCTTCTCTCGGCAACGATTTTTGTCCACCCAAGTCTCCAACATCTGCTGTCTGCAACAGTCGTTTTGAACTCCAGTCTCGAAACTCTGCTCTTTGTAAGATCCATCTGAACCCCAGTCTCCAAACTATGCTCTCTGTAACAGTCCTTCTACACCCAAATCTCCAAACTCTGCTCTCTGTAACAGTCCTTCTGCACCTCAGTCTCCAACCTCTGCTCTCTGTAACAGTCCTTCTGCACCCCAGTCTCTAAAATCTGCTCTCTGCAACATTCCTTCTGCACCCCAGTCTTCAACATCTGCTCTCTGCAACACTACTTCTGCACCCCAGTCTCCAAACTCCGCTCTCTTCAACGATTCTTCTGGACCCCAGTCTTCAACCTCTCCTCTCAGTAACAGTCCTTCTGCACCACAGTCTCCAACTTCTGCTCTCTATAAGTTCATTCTGCACTCTAGTTTCCAAACTCTTCTCTCTATAACATTCCTTCTCCACCCCAGTCCCAAACCTCTGCTCTCTACAACTGTCCTTCTGCTCCCAGTCTCCGAGATCTGTTCTCTGTAACAGTCCTTCTGTTTCGCAGTCTACAACCTCTGCTTCTACACCCCAGTCTCCAGCCTCTGCTTTCTGTATCAGTCTGCCTGAACCCCAGTCTCGAAAATCTGTTCTCTGTATCTATCCTTTGCACCTCAGTCTCCAAACTATGCTCTATGTAAGAGTGCTTCTGCACTCCAGTCTCCAACCTCTGCTCTAGGTAACAGTCCTATACTACAGTATCAAAACTCTGCTCTCTTCAACGGTCCTTCTGCACCTTAATTTCCAAACTCTGCTTCCTGTAACAGTTTTTCTGCACCTGAGTCTCCAAACTCTGCTCTCTGTAACAGTCCTTCTACACCCCAGTCTCCAATCACTGCTCTCTATAAAGGTCCACCTGTACCTCAGTCTGAAACCTCTGCTCCCCACGATTTTTCTGCACCCCATTCTCCCACCACTGCTCTCTGTAACAGTACACCTGCAGCTAAGTCTCCAACCTCTGCTCTCTGTAAGATCCTTCAGCAACACAGTCTCCAAAAACTGCTCTCTATCATAATCCTTCTGCACCCCAGTCTCCAACATCTCCTCTCTGTAACAGGCCTTCTGCACATATGTCTCCAAACTCTGCTCTATGCAACGGGTCATTCTGCAGGCCTGTCTCCAACCTCTTCTCTCTGCAATGATCCTACTAAACCCCAGTCTCCAACTTCTCATCTCTGAAACAGTCCTTCTGCACCTCAGTCTTCAACCTCTGCTCTCTGTAATAGGCCTTCTGGACCTCAGTCTCCAACCTCTGCTCTCTGCACCAGTCCATCTAAAACGCAGTCTCCAACCTCTGCTCTCTGCAATGATCTTTCTGCATCAGAGTCTCTAAAAACTGCTCTCTGCAACAGTCCTTCTGCACCCCAGTCTACAACCTCAGCTCTCTGCTACAGTACTTCTGCACCCCAGTCTCAATCCTCTGCTCTCTGCAACATTTCTTCTGCACCCAAGTCTCCAACCTGTGCTCTCTGTAACTGTCCTGCTGCAACCCAGTCTCCAAACTCTGCTCTCTATAGCGATCCTTCTGCACCTCATTCTCCAACCTCTGCTATCTGCAACGATCCTTCTGCACCCCAGTCTCCATTCTCTGCTCTCTGTAAGAATCCTTTTGCACCCCAGTCTCCAACCTCTCCTCTCTGTAAAATTCATTCTGCTCCTCAGTCTCGAAGTTCTGCAATCTGTAACAGTTTTTCTGCACCCCAGTCTCAAAACTCTGCACACAGAAATGATCTTTCTTCACTTCAGTCTCCAAACTCTGCTCTCTTTAATACTCCTTCTGCAACCCAGTCTCCAACATCTGCTCTCTACAATGATCCTTCTTCTCCCCATTCTCCAAGCTCTGCTCTCTGCAGCAGTCCTTTTACTCCCCAGTAACCAAAATCTGCTCTGTGTAACGATCCTTCTGCACCTCAGTCTCCAACTTCTGCTCTCTGTAACTATCTTCCTGTACCCCAGTCTCCAATCTCTGCTCTCTTTAAAAGTTCTTCTGAAGCCCAATCTCCAAACTCTGCTCTCTGTAACACATTTTCTGCACCCCAGTCTCCATCCTCTGCTCTCTGTAAGAATCCTTTGTCAGCCCAGTCTCCAACCTCTCCTCTCTGTAAAAGTCCTTCTGCACCTCACTATCCAAACTCTGCAATCTGTAACTGTACTTCTGAACCCCAGTCTCAAACCTCTACTCTCTGAAACGATACTTTTGCACCTCAGTCTTTAACCTCTGCTCTCTGTAACAGTCCATCTGCACCCCAGTCTCCAACATCTTCTCTCTGCAACAATCCTTCTTTCCCCAAGCTCCAAGCTCTGCTCTCTGCAACGGTCCTTCTGCACCCCAGTTTTCAATCTCTGCTCTCTTTAACAATTTTTTCTGCATCTCCTTCTCCAAACTCTGCTCTCTGCAACAGTCATTCTGCACCCCAGTCTCCAACCTCTGCTCTCGGTAACAGTTCTTCTGCACCCCAATCTCAAAATTCTGCTCTCTGTAACACTCATTCTGCACCCCAGACTCCACACTCTGATCTCTGTTACAATCATTCAGGACCTCAGTCTCAAACCTCTGCTCTCTGTATCAGTTCTTCTTCACCTCCGTCTCCAAATTTGTTCTCTGCAATAGTCCTTCTGCACCCCAGTTCCAACCTCTGCTCTCTATAACATTTCTTCTGCTCCCCAGTCTCCGAAGTGTGCTTTCTGTAACTTGGTTTCTGACCCCAGACTCCAAGCTCTGCTCTCCGTAAAAATCCTTCTGCACCTCAGTCTCCAAACTCTGATCTCTGCAACGATACTTCTGCACCTCAGGTTCCAACGTCTGCTCTCTGCAACGATCCTTCTGCACCCCAGATTTCAAACTCTGTTCTCTGTAATAGTCCTTCTGCACCTCAGTCGCCAACCTCTTCTCTCTGTTCCAATCCTTCTGCACCTCAGTCTCCAACCTCTGATCTCTGTAACAGGCCTTCTACACCCCAGTGTCCAACCTCTGCTCTCTGTAAGAGTTCTTCTGCATCACAGTCTCAAAACTCTGCTCTCAGTAACAGTCATTTTGCACCCGAGTCTCCAACCTCTGCTCTATGTAACAATTCTTCTGCACCCCAGTCTCCAACCTCTGCTCTCTATACAGTTTTTCTGCAACCCAATCTCCAAACTCTGCTGTTTGTATCACTCCTTCTGCACCCCAGTCTCCATCCTATGCTCTCTGTAAGAATTTTTCTGCACCCCAGTCTCCAACCTCTGCTCTCTGTAAATGTCCTTCTGCACCTCAGTCTCAAAACTCTGCTCTCACTAACGGTCCTTTTGCACCCCAGTCTCCAACCTCTGCTCTCTGTAACGATCTATCTACAACTTAGTCTTCAACCTCTGCTCTCTGTAACAGTCCTTCTGGATTCTAGTCTCCAACATCTGCTCTCTGAAAGTATCCTTCTTCGATCCAGTCTTCAAACTCTGCTCTCTGTAACAGTCATTTTGTATTGCAGTCTCCAACCGCTTCTCTTTGTAATGGTCCTTCTGCTCCCCAATTGCCAGCATTTGCTTTCTGTAACAGTCTTTTTGCACCCCAGACTCCAAACTCTCCTCTCTGCAACGATTCTTCTGCACCTCAGACTTCAACCTCTGCTCTCTGCAACAGTCCTTCTGCACCCCAGTCTCCAGACTCTGCTCTCTGGAATATCATTTTCATCTCAGTCTCCAAACTCTGCTCTTTGTAATAGTTCTTCTGCACCCCAGTATCCAAACTCTCCTCTCTTTAAAAGTCCTTCTACACCCCAGCCTCCAAACTTTCCTCTCTGTAACAGTGCTGCTGTACTGCAGTCTCCAACCTCTTCTCTCTATAATGGTTCTTCTACACGCGAATTGCCAACATCTTCTTTCTGAAAAAGTCCTTCTGCACCCCAGTCTCCAACCACTGCTCTCTGTAACAGTCCTTCTCATCCTCAGTCTGAAACCTCTGCTCTTTGCAACGATCCTTCTTCACACCAGTCTTCAACCTCTGTTCTCTGTAACAGTCCTTCTGCACCTCAGTCTCAAACCTCTGCTCTCTGCAACTGTCCTTCTGCAACCCAGTCTCCAAGCTCTTCTCTCTGAAACAGTCCCTCTACACCCCAGTCTCCAACCACTGCTCTCTGCAAGAATCCTTTTGCATCCCAGTCTCCAATGTCTGCTCTCTGTAACAGTTTTTCTGCACCCCAGTCTCCAACTTCTGCTCTACAGTCCTTCTTCACCCCAGTCTCAAAACTCTGCTCTCTGTAGCTATCCTTCTGCACCTCAGTCTTCAAACTCTGCTCTCTGCAAGATCCTTCTCCACCTCAATTTCCAAGTTCTGCAATCTGTAATGGTCCTTCTGCACCCCAGTTTCCAACATCTGCTCTCTGAAACGATCCTTCTGCACCTTAGTCTTCAACCTCTGCTCTCTGTAACAAACCTTCTGCACCCCACTCTGCAAACTCTGCACTATGTAACAGGCCTTCTGCAACCCAGTTTCCAACCCTTTCTCTCTGCAACGATCCTTCTTCACCTCAGTCTCCATCCTCTGCTCTCTGCAACTGTCCTTCTGAACCCCAGGCACCTTCCTCTGCTCTCTGTAAGAATCCTTCTGCGCCCCATTCTCCAACCACTGCAGTCTGAAACAGTCCTTCTGCACCTCAGTGTCCAAACTCTGCTCTTTGTAATGAACCTTCAGCACCACAGTCTCCAACCGCTGCTCTCCGTAACAGGCCTTCTGAACCCCATTCTGCAACCTATGCTTTCTGGTTCAGTTCTTTTGCACACCAGTATCCTAACTCTGCTCTCTGTAACAGTCCTTCTGTACCGCAGTCTCAAAACTCTGCTCTCTGTAAAGGTTCTTCTACACCCCAGTCTCTAACATCAGCTTTCTGTATCAGTTCTTCTGCACCTCCGTCTCCAACCTCTGCTCTCAGTAATAGTCCTTCTGCACCCCATTCTCCAACTTCTGCTCTCTGCAACATTTCTTCTGCACCCCAGTCTCCATCTGTGCTCTCCGTAACTGTCCTTCTGCACCCCAGTCTCCAACCTCTGCTCTCTGTAATGATCTTTCTGCACCAAAGTCTGAAACCTCTACTCTCTGCAATGATCCTTCTTCCTCTAAGAATCCAACCTCTGCTCTCTGCAATGATCCTTCTGCACCCCAGTTTCAAACCTCTGCTTTCTGTAAATGTCCTTCTGCATTTCAGTCTCCATCCTCTGCTATCTGAAACAATCTTTCTGCACACCAGTCTCCAAACTCTGCTCTCTGTAACAAGCCTAATGCACCCGAGTCTCAAACCTCTTCTCTCTGCAATGATCTTTCTCCACCTCAGTCTCCAACCACTGCTCTCTGCAACAGTCTTTCTGCACCCCAGTCTCCAACCTCTGCTCTCTGTAAGATCCTTCTTCACCCCGGCCTCCAAACTTTCTCTCTAAAACAGTCCTTCTGCACCTCAGTCTCCAAATACTTTATTCTGCTACGATTCTACTGCACCCCAGTATCCAACCTCTGTTCTCTGCAAGAGTCCTTCTGCACCCCAGGCTCTAAACTCTGCTCTCTGTAACAATTCTTCTGTACCGCAGTCTCTAACCTCTGCTGTCTGTAACGTTTCTTCTGTACCCCAGTCTCTAAACTCTACTTTCCATATCAGTTATTCTGCACCCCAGTCTCCAACCTCTGCTCTCTGTAAGATCCTTCTTCACCCCAGTCTTTAAACTTTGCTCTCTATAACAGTCCTTCTGCACCACAGTCTCAAACTTCTGCTCTATGCAACATTCCTTCTGCACCCCAGTCTCCAACCTCTGTTCTCAGCAAAAGTCTTTCTACACCCCAGGCTCAAAACTCTGTTCTCTGTAACAGTCCTTCTGTACCACAGTCTCCAACCTCTGCTGTCTGTAACGGTCCTTCTGCACGCAAGACTCCAAACTCTACTTTCCATATCAGTTATTTTGCACCCCAGTCTCCAACCTCTCCTCTCTGTAAAAGTCCTTCTGCACCTCAGTCTCCAACCTCTGCTCTCTGCAACAGTCCTTCTGCACCCCAGTCTCCAAGCTGTTCTCTCTGCAACAGTCCTTCTAGACCCTAGTCTCCAAACTCTGCTCTCTGCAACGATCCTTCTGAATCACAGTCTCCAACATCTCCAACATCTCTACACTTCAGTCTCCAACATCTTCTCTCTGCAACAGTCCTTCTGCATCCCAGTCTCCAAATTCTGCTCTCTGTAATAATCATTCTGCACCTCAGTCTGCAAACTCTGTTCTCTGCAACGTTCCTTTAGCACCCCATACTAGAGTCTCTGCTTTCTGTATCAGTCCTTCTGCAGCCTAGTCTCTAACTTCTGCTTGAAGTGTCCTTCTGCACCTTAATCTCCAACCTCTGCTCTCTGCAACAGTTTTTCTGTACCCCAGTCTCCAACCTCTGCTCTCTGCAACAGTCCTCTACACTTCAGTCTCCAACATCTTCTCTCTGCAACAGTCCTTCTGCATCCCAGTCTCCAATTTCTGCTCTCTGGAACAATCATTCTGCACCTCAGTCTGCAAACTCTGTTCTCTGCAACGTCCCTTCTGCACCCCAGTCTCCATCATCTGCTCTCTGCAACAGTCCTTCTACACCCCAGTCTTCAACATCTGGTCTCTGCAACAGTTCGTCTGCACCACAGTCTGAAATCTCTGCTGCCTGAAACAAACCTCCTGCACCCCAGTCTCCTATCTCTGCTGTCTGTTACAATCTTTCTGCATCTCAGTCTCCGTCATCTGCTTTCTGTAAGATCCATCTAAACCCCAGTCATTAACATCTGCTCTCTGTAAGAGTCCTTCTGCTCCTCAGTCTCCAACCTCTCCTCTCTGCAACAGCCTTCTGTACCCCAGTCTGCAAACTATGCTCTCTGCAACGATCTTTCTAAACGCCAGTCTCCAACGTCTGCTCTCTGGCACAGTCCTTCTGCACCACAGTCTCCAACCTCTGCTCTCTGTCAGAAATTTCTGCACTCCAGTTTTCTAACTCTGCTCTTTCTAACATTCCTTCTCCACCCTAGTCACTAAACTCTGCTTTCTACAAGGGTCCTGCGGCACCCCAGTCTCCAAACTCTGTCCTCGGCAACAGTTTTTTTGCTCCCCAGTCTCCAATATCTGCTCTCTGTAACAGTCCTTCTGTACCGCATTCACCAAACTCTGCTCTCTGTAACGGTCCTTCTGCAACCCAGTCTCCAACCTCTGCTTTCTGTATCAGTCCTTCTAAACCCCATTCTCCAACCTCTGCTCTCTGTGTCTATCCTTCTTCACCTAAGTCTCCAAACTGTGCTTTCTGTAACAGTCCTTCTGTAACCAAGTTTCCCACCTCTGATCTCTGTAACAGTCCTTCTATACCGTAGTCTCTAACCTCTGCTCTCTTTAACGGTCCTTCTGCACCCCAGTCTCCAACCTCTGCTCACTTTTACAGTCTTTCTGCACCTCAGTATCCAACAGCTGCTCTCTGCAACAGTCCTTCTGCACCACTGTCTCCAACCTCTGCTCTCTGTAAACTTCTTTCTTCACCCCAGCCTTCAACCTCTGCTTTCTGTATCAGTCCTTCTGAACCCCAGTCTCCAACGTCTGCTCTCTGTATCTATCCTACTTTACCTCAGTCTGAAACCTGTGCTTTCTGTAACAGTCCTTCTGCTCCCAAGTCTCCCACCTCTGCTCTCTGTACCAGTCCTTCTATACCGTAGTCTCCAAACTCTGCTCTCTGTAACGGTCCTTCTGCACCCCAATTTCCAACCTCTGCTTTCTGTAACAGTCCTTCTGCACCTCAGTCTCCAAACTCTGCTTTCCGTAACAGTCCTTCTACACCTCAATCTCCAACCTATGCTCTCTATAACAGTACTTCTGCACCTCAGTCTGAAACCTCTCCTCTCTATGATTTTTCTGCACCCCAGTCTCCAACCACTGCTTTCTGTAACAGTCCACCTGCACCTTAGTCTCCAAACTCTGCTCTCTGTAAGATTTTTCAGCAACCCTTTTTTCAAAATCTGCTCTCTGTACCAGTCCTTCTGCACGAAAGTCTCCAACCTCTGCTCTCTGCAACGATCCTTCTGCACCCCAGTCTTTAACCTCTGCTCTCTGCAATGATCCTACTGCACCACAGTCTCCAACCTCTGATCTCTACAACAGTCTTTCTGCACCTCAGTCTCCAAATTCTGCTCTCTGTAAGATCTTTCTGCATCGCTGTCTTATACCTCTGCTCTCAGTAACAGTCCTTCTTCACCCCAGTCTCCAACTTCTGCTCTCCCCAACAGTTTTTCTGCACCACAGTCTCCAAACTCTGCTCTCTCCAACAGTCCTTTGGCACTCTAGTTACCAACATCAGCTCTCTATTAAAGTCCTTCTCCACCCCAGTCTCCAACCTCTGCTCTCTGTAACAGTCCTCCTGTATTGCAGAATCCAACATCTTCTCTCTGTAACGGTCTTTCTGCACTCCAGACTCAAATGTCTGCTTTCTGTATCAGTCTCCACCTCTGTTCCTATAACAGTCCTTCTGTACCCCAGTCTCCAAAATCCGCTATCTGCAACAGTCCCTTCTGCACCCCAGTCTCCAAACTCTGCTCTCTGTAACAATCCTTCTGCACCTGAGTCTCCAAACTGTGTACTCTGCAACGTTAATTCTGAACTTCAGTCTCCAAAATCTACTCTCAGTAACAGTCTTTCTGTACCTGATTCTTCAACCTCTGCTCTCTGCACCGATCTTTCTTCACCCCAGTCTCCAACCTCTGCTCTCTGCAACAGTCCTTCTGCACACCAGTCTTCAAAATCTGCTCTCTGCAAAAGTCCTTCAGCAACTCAGTTCAAAAACTTTGCTCTCTGCAACGATCCTTCTGCACCTTAGTCTCCTACCTCTGCTCTCTTTAAGACCCTCTGAAACCCAGTCTCCAAACTCTACTCTCTGTAAAAGTTCTTTTGCAGAATAGTTTTCAACCTCTGCTCTTTGTCACAGGAATTTTACAGCCAGTCTCGAACCTCTGTTCTCTGTAAAAGGCCTTAGAACCCCAGTCTTCAACCTCTTCACTCTGCAATGATTTTTCTCCACCCCAGTCTCTAACGTCTGCTCTCAGTAACAGTCCTGCACCCTACTCACCAACCTCTGCTCTGTGTAATATTCTTATGCACTCCAGTCTCCAACCTCTTCTCTCTGCAACGATTCTTTTCCATCCCAGTCTCCAACATCTGCTCTCTGCAACAGTCCTTCTGCACCCCAGTCTGTAAACTCTGCTCGCTGTACGATCCATCTGAACCCCAGTCTCCAAACTCTGCTCTCTGTAACAGTCCTTCTCCACACCAGTCTCCAAACTCTGTTCTCTGTAACTGTCCTTCTGCACCTCAGTCTCGAAACTCTGGTGTCTGTAACAGTCCATATGGACCTCAGTCTCTAAAATCTTCTCTCTGCAATGATCCTTCTGGACCCCAGTCCCCAACTTCTGCTCTGTGCAACAGTCCTTCTTCACCACAGTCTCCAACCTCTGCTCTCTGTAAGATCCTTCTGCACTCCAGTTTCTAAACTCTGCTCTCTGTATCATTCCTTCTCCACCCCACTCTCCAACTTCTGTCCTCTGCAACAGTCCTTCTGCTCCCCAGTCTCCGAGATCTGCTCTGTGTAACAGTCCTCCTGTACCGCAGTCTCCAACCTCTTCTCTGTGGAAACGTCCTTCTAAACCTTAATTTCCAACCTCTGCTTTCTGTAACAGTCCTTCTGAACTTCAGTCTCAAAACTCTGCTTTCTTTATCACTTTTTCTACACCTCAGTCTCCAACCTCTGCTCTCTGTAACAGTCCTCCTGCACCACAGTCTCCAACCTCTGCTATTGGTAAGAGTTCCATACCGCAGTCTTCAACCTCTGCTCTCTTTAATGGTCCTTCTGCATCCCAATTTCCAAACTCTGCTTCCTGTAACAGTCCTTCTGCACCTAAATCTCCAAACTCTGCTCTTCGTAACAGTCCTTCTACACCCCAGTCTTCTACCTCTGCTCTCTGCAACAGTCCTTCTGCACTTCAGTCTCCAACATATGCTCTTTGCAACAGTTATTCTGTACCTAAGTCTGAAAACTTTGCTGTCTGGAATGAACCTTCTGCACCACAGTCTCCTAACTCTGCTCTCTTTAAGAGTCCTTTTACACCTCAATTCTCCAACCTCTGCTCTCTTTAACAGTCCTTTTGCACCTAAGTCTCCAAATTCTGCTCTCTTTAAGATCCTTCTGCACCGCTGTCTTCAGCCTCTACTCTCTGAAAAAGTCTTTTGGCAACCCAGTCTTCAACCTCTGCTCTTCTTCACAACAGTTCTTCTGCACCCCAGTCTCTAAACTGTGCTCTCTGCAACAGTCCTTTGGCACCCAAGTTACCAACACCAGCTCTCTTTTACAGTCCTTCTGTACCCGAGTCTCCAAACTCTGCTTTTTATAACAGTCCTTCTGTACTGCAGAATCCAACCTCTGCTCTGTGTAACGGTCTTCCTGCACCCCAGTCTCCAAACTCTGCTTTCTGTATCAGTCCTTCTGCACAACAGTCTCCAACCTGTGCTCTTTATAACAGTCCTTCTGCACACCACTCTCCAAAATCCGCTGTCTGCAACAGTCCTTCTGCAACCCAGTCTTCAAACTCCGCTCTCTGTAACAATCCTTCTGCACCTCAGTCTCCAAACTCTGTACTCTGCAACGTTTCTTTTGCACCTCAGTCTCCAACAGCTACTCTCTGTATCAGTCTTTCTGCACCTAATTCTTAAACCTCTGCTCTCTGTAGGATCCTTCTCTAACCCAGTCTCAAAACTCTGCTCTCTGTAACAGTCCTTCTGCACACCAGTCTCCAACCTCTGCTCTCTGTAACAATCCTTCTACACCACAGTCTCCAAACTCTGCTCTCTCCAAGGATCCTTCTACACCTCACTCTCCAACTTCTGCTCTCTTCAAGGATTCTTCTGCACCACAGTCTCCAACCTCTGCTCTCTGCAACAGTCCTTCTGCACACCAGTCTCCAATATCTGCTGTCTGCAACAGTCCTTCAGCAACTCAGTCTAAAAATTCTGCTCTCTGTAATGATCCTTCTGCACCTAAGTCTCCTACCTCTTCTCTCTGTAAGACCCTTCTGCAACACAGTCTCCAAACTCTGCTCTCTGTAACAGTCCTTCTGCAGAATAGTTTCTAACTTCTGCTCTCTGTAACAGGAATTTTGCAACCCAGTCTCGAAGCTCTGCTCTCTGTAACAGGCCTTCAGAAGCCCCGTCTCCAACCTCTTCTCTCTGCAATGATTTTTCTCCACCCCAGTCTCCAGCCTCTGCTCTCGGCACCAGTCCTTCTGCACACTACTCACAAACTTCTGCTCTCTGTAATATCCTTATGCACTCGAGTCTTCAACTCTTCTCTCTGCAAAGATTCTTCTCCATCCCAGTCTCCAACCTCTGCTCTCTGCAACAGTCCTTTTGCACCCCAGTCTCTAAACTCTGCTCTCTGTAAGTTCCATCTAAACCCCAGTCTCAAACCTCTGCTCTCTGTAAAAGTCCTTCTGCACACCAGTCTCCAAATTATGCTCTTTGTAACTGTCCTTTTTAACCTCAGTCTCCAAACTCTGCTCTCTGTAACAGTCCATCTGCAACTCAGTCTCTAAAATCTGGTCTCTGCAACGATCCTTCTGAACCCCAGTCTCCAACTTCTGCTCTCTGCAACAGTCCTTCTGCACCACAGTCTCCAGACTCTGCTCTTTGTAAGATCCTTCTGCACTTCAGTTTTTGAACTCTGCTCTCTGTCACATTTTTTCTCCACCCCAGTCTCCAACTTCTGTTCTCTGCAACAGTCCTGCTTCTTCCCAGTCTCCGAGATCTGCTCTGTGTAACAGTCCTTCTGTACCACAGTCTCCAACCTCTGCTCTCTGTAACGGTCCTTCTACACCCCAATTTCCAACCTCTGCTTTTTGTAACAGTACTTCTGCATCCCAGTCTCCAACCTCTGCTCTCTGCATTGGTACCTCTGCACCCCAGTCTCCAACCTTGTTCTCTACAAAAGTCCTTCTGTACTTCAGTCTCCAACCTCTGTTCTCTGTAAGGGTCCTTTTGCAACCCAGTCTCCAAACTCTACTTTCTATATCAGTCTTTCTAGACCACAGTCTCCAAACTCTGCTCTCTGTAACCGTCATTCTGCACCTCACTCTGCAACCTCTACTCTCTAAAACAGTCCTTCTGCAACCAGTCTTCAAACTCTGCTCTCTGCAAGAGTCCTTCTGCACCCCAGTCTCAATTCTCTGCTCTCTACAACAGTCCTTCTCCACCCCAGTCTCCAACATCTGCTCTTTTTCACAGTCCTTCTGTACTGCAATCTCCAACCTCTGCTCTCGGTAAGGGTCCTTCTGCACCCCAGTCTCCAAACTCTGCTTTCAGTATCAGTCCTTCTGCACTCCAGTCTCTATCCTGTGCTCTCTGTAACAGTATTTCTGAACCTCAGACTCCAACCTCTGCTCTCTGCTACAGTCCTTCAGTGCCCCAATCTCCAAACTCTTCTCTCTGCCACAGTTCTTCTGCACCTCAGTGTCAAAACTCTGCTCTCTGTAAGATCCTTCTGAAACCCAGTCTCCAACCTCTACTTTCTGCAATGGTACTTTTGTAAACCAGTCTCCAACCTCTGTTCTCTACAACAGTCATTCTGCACCCCAGTCTCCAACGTCTGCTCTCTGTAAGAGTCTTTCAGTCTCCAACCTCTGTTCTCTGTAAGGGGCCTTCTGCACCCCAGTCTTAAACCTCTGTTTTCTGTATCAGTCCTTCTGCACTGCAGTCTCCAAACACTGCTCTCTCCACGAATCCTTCTGCACCTCAGTCTCCAACCTCTGCTCTCTCTAACAGTCCTTCTGTACCTCATTCTCAAACTCTGCTCTCTGTAAGATTCTTTTGCAACCCAGTCTCCAAACTCTGATCTCTGTAACTGTCCTTCTGCATCCCAGTCTCCAATAACTGCTCTCTGTAACAGGCCTTCTTCACCCCAGTCTCTAACCTCTGCAGTATGTAACAGGCCTTTTGCACCGAGTCTCCAAACTCTTCTCTTTTCAATCATCCTTCTCCACCCCAGTCTCCAACCTATGCTCTCAGCAACAGTCCTTTTGCACCCCAGTCTCCAACCTATGCTCCCTGTAAGATCCTTCTACACACCTGTCTCCAACCTCTGCTCTCTGTAAGGGTCCTTCTGCACCTCAGTCTCCAACTTCTGCTCTCTGCAACACTCCTTCTGCAGCCCAGTTTCTAACTTTGCTCTCTGCAACAGTTTTTCTGCACCTCAGTTTTTAACCTATGCTCTCTGTAAAAGTCCTTCTGCACCCCAGTCTCCAAACTGTGCTCTAAGTAAATGTCCTTCTGCACCACAGTCTCCAAACACTGCTCTCTCCAACGATCTCTCTGTACCTTAGTCTCCAACCTCTGCTCTCTCTAACAGTCCTTCTGTACCTCATTCTCCAACCTCTGCTCTCTGTAAGATTCTTTGGCAACCAAGTCTCAAAACTCTGATCTCTGTAACTGTCCTTCTGCACCCCAGTCTTCAAACTCTGCTTTCTGTAACCGTCTTCTTCATCTCAGTCTCCATCCTCGTCTCTATGCAACAGTTCTTCTTTAACCAAGTCTCCACCGTCTGCTCTCTGAAAAAGTCTTTATAAACCCTAGTCTTCAAACGCTGCTCTCTTTAACAGTCCTTCTACGCCCCATTCTCCATACTCTGCTCACCCCAAGGATACTTCTGCACCCCAGTCTCTATCCTCTGCTCTCTGCAGCTTTCCTTTTGCACCCCAGTCTCCAGCATCTGCTCTCTGCAACAGTCTTCTCCACCCCAGTCTCCAAACTCTGCTTTCCGTAACAGTCCTTCTGAACCCCAATATCCAACCTCTTCTCTCTGTAACTATACTTCTGCACCGCAGTCTCCAACCTCTTCTCTTTGCAAGGGTCCTTCTCACCTCAGTCTCCAACCTCTACTATCTGTAACAGTGCTTCTGAAACTTAGTCTCCAAACTCTGCTCTCTGTAAGATCATTCTGCACCCCAGTCTCCAAACTCTGCTCTGTAACAGGCCTTCTGCACCCCAGTCTCCATCCTCTGCTCTCTATATCATTCCATCTGCACCAAAGTCTCCAACCTCTGCTTTCTGCAACGATCCTTCTGCACCCCAGTCTCCAACATCTGCTCGCTGCAACAGTCCTTGTGCAACTCAGTCTCCAACATCTGGTCTCTGCAACAGTTCTTCTGTACCTCAGTCTGAAAAATCTGCTCTCTGCAACAATTCCTCTGTACCCAAGTCTCTAACCTCTGCTCTCTGTAACAGTCTTTCTGTACCTCTGTCTTCTACCTCTGCTTTCTGTAAGACCATTCTAAAACCCAGTCTGCAAACTTTGCTCTCTGTAACAGTCCTTCTGCATCCCAGTCTCCAACCTCTGTTCTCTGTAAGAGGAATTCTGCACCCCAGGCTCCAAGCTTTACTCTCTGCAACGATCCTACTCAACCCCAGTCTCCTACCTCTTCTATCTAAAACAGTCCTTCTGCACCCCAGTCTCCTACCTCTGCTCTCTACAAGATCCTTCTGCACACCAGTCTCCAAACCCTGCTCGCTGTAACAGTCCTTATGAACACCAGGCTCCAAACTCTGCTCACTGTAACTGTCCTTCTTCACCTCAGTCTCCAAACTCTGCTCTCTGTAACAGTCCATCTGCACCTCCGTCTCTAAAATCTGGTCTCTGCAACAATCCTTCTGGACCCCAGTCTCCAACGTCTACTCTCTGCAACAGTCCTTCTGCACCACAGTCTCCAGACTCTGCTCTCTGTAAGATCCTTCTGCTCTCCAGTTTTTAAACTCTGCTCTCTGTAACATTCCTTCTCCACCCCAGTCTCCAACTTCTGTCCTATGCAACAGTCCTTCTGCTCCCCAGTCTCTGAGATATGCTCTGTGTAACAGTCCTTCTTTACCGCAGTCTCCTACCTCTTCTCTCTATAAGATCCTTCTGCCCACCATTCTCGGACCCTTCTTGCTGTAACAGTCCTTCTGGAACCTATCTCCAAATTCTGCTCTAATCAACGGTCTTTCTGCACCCCAGTCCCCAAACTCTGTTTTCTGCAACAGTCCTTCTACACCCCAGTCTCCAAACTTTGCTCTCTGTAACAGTCCTTTTGTACCAGAGTCTCCAACCTCTGCTCTCTGTAACGGTCCTTCTGCCCCCCAGTCTCCAACATCTGCTTTCTTTGTCAGTCCTTCTGCACCCCAGTATCCAACCTCTGCTCTCTTTAACAGTCCTTCTGCACCTCAGTCTCCAACCTCTGCTTTCAGCAACAGTCCTTCTGAACCCCAGTCTCCTATATCTGCTCTCTGCAACATTTCTTCTGCACCACAGTCTCAAACCTATGCTGTCTGTAAAAGTCTTTCTGCACCCCAGTCTCCAAACTCTACTCTCTGTAACAATCCTTCTGCACCCCAGTCTCGAAACTCTTCTCTCATCAACGATCCTTTTGCATATAAGTCTCCAAACTCTGTTCTCTGCAATGATCCTTCTGCACCCCAGTCTCAAAACTCTGCTCTCTGCAACAGTCCTTTGGAAACCCATTCTCTAACATCTGCTTTGTGCAACAGTTCTTCTGTACCTCAGTCTGAAAACTCCCCTCTCTGTAATCCTCCATCTGCAACCCAGTCTCCAACCTATGCTCTCTGTAAAAGTCCTTCTGTACCTCAATCTCCAATCTCTGATGTATGCAACATTCCTTCTTCGCACAAGACTCTAACATCTGCTCTCTTAAACAGTCTTTCTACACCCCAGTCTCCAACCTCTGCTCTATGCAACAGTCCTTGTACACCCTAGTCTCCATACTCTGAACGCCCCAACTATCCTTCTGCTCCCCAGTCTCAAAACTCTGTTCTCTACATCAGTTCTTCTTCACCCCAGTCTCCAACCTCTGCTCTCTAAAACAGTCCTTCTGTACCACAGTCTCAAACCTCTGTTCTCTGTAAGGGTCCTTATGCACCCCAGTATCCAACTTCTGCTTTCTGTATCAGTCGTTTTGAACCATAGTCACCAAACTCTGCCCTCTGTAACCGTCCTTCTGCAACTCAGTCTGCAACCTCTGCTCTCTGCAACAGTCCTTCTGCATCCCAGTCTCGATCATCTGCTCTCTGGAACAGTCCATTTGTACCCCAGTATCCAACATCTGCTCTCTGCAACAGTCATTATCCACCCCAGTCTCCAAATTTTGCTCTGTGTAACAGTCGTTCTGTACTGCATTCTACAACCTCTGCTCTCTGTAATGGACTTCTGCACCCGAGTCTCCAACCTCTGCTTTCTGTGTCAGTCCCGTCTGCACCCCAGTCTCCAACCTCTGCTCTGTTTAACTGTCCTTCTGCACTTTAGTCTCCAACCTCTGCTCTCTGCTACAGTCCTTCTGGACCCCAATCTCCAACCTCTACTCTCTGCAACAGTCCTTATACATCCCAGTCTAAAACCTCTGCTCTCTGCAACAGTCCTTCTGCACACCAGTCTCCAACCTCTGATCTCTGCATAGATTCTTCTGCATCCCAGTCTGAAACTTCTGCTAGCTGCAACAGTCCTTGTGAACCCTAGTCTTCAACATCTGCTTCCTGCAACAGTTCTTCTTTACCTCAGTCTGAAAACTCTGCTCTCTGCAACAATCCATCTGAACTCCAGTCTCAAAACTCTGTTCTCTGTAACAGTCCTTCTGTAACTCAGTCTCTAATCACTGCCCTTTGCAACAGTCCTTCTACACCAAAGTCTCCATACTCTGATCACCCCAACGGTCCTTCTGCACCCCAGTCTCCAAACTCTGTTCTCTACATCGGTTCTTCTGCAACCTAGACTCCAACATCTGCTCTCTGTAACAGTCTTTTCTGTACCACAGTCGCCAACCTCTGTTCTCTGTAAGGGTCCTTATGCACCCCAGTATCCAACCTGTGCTTTCTGTATCAGTGGTTTGAACCACAGTCTCCAAACTCTGCCCTCTTTAACCGTATTTCTGCAACTCAGTCTGCAACCTCTGCTCTCTGCAACAGTCCTTCTGCACCCCAGTCTCCATCCTATGTTCTCTGCAACAGTCCTTTTGCAACCCAGTCTCAAACATCTGCTCTCTGCAACAGTCATTCTGCACCCCAATCTCCAACCTCTATTCTCTGCAACAGTCCTTGTACATCTCAGTCTGAAACCTCTGCTCTCTGCATCAGTTCTTCTGCACCCCTGTCTCCAACCTCTGCTCTCTGTAACAATCCTTCTGCACCTCAGTCTCCAAACTTTGTTCTCCGAAACGGTTCTTCTGGACCTCAGTCTCCAACTTCTACTCTCTATAACAGTCCTTCTTCACCCTGCAACCCAGTCTCCGAACTCTGCTCTCTGTAACAGTTTTAATGCTCCCCAGTACAAAACTCTGCTCTCTGTAAGAGGCCTTCTGAAAAACAGTAATCAACCTCTGCTCCCTGCAATGATCCTTCTGCACATCAGTCTTTTACCTCTGCTCTCAGCAGCGGTCCTTATGCACCCCAGTTGTCAAACTCTGCTCTCCACAACAGTCCTTCTCTACCCCAGTCCCCAACCTCAGCTCTTTCAAAGATACTTCTGCACCCAAGTCTCCAAACCTTACTCTCTGTAACAGTCTTTCTGCACCCCAGTCTCCAACCTATGCTTTCTGTATCAATCCTTCTACACATTAGTCTTTATCCTCTGCTCTCAGCAATGGTCCTTATGTACCCCAGTCTAAAACTTCTGTTCTCTGCAACAGTCCTTCTGCACCACAGTCTGCATCATCTGCTCTCTGTAACAGTCCTTCTGTACTGCAGTCTCCAACCTCTGCTCTCTGTAACGGTCCTTCTGGACCCCATTATCTCACCTCTGCTTTCGATATCATTCCTTCTAAACCCCAGTCTCCAACCTCTGCTCTCTGTAACATTCCTTCTGTACCTCAGTCTTTAATCTCTGCTCTCTGTATCAGTCCTTCTGCACCCCTGTTTCCAAACTCTGCTCTCTGAAACAGTCATTCTGCACCTCAGTATTCAACAACTGCTTTCTGCAACAGTCCCTTCTACACTCCAGTCTCCAAACTCTGCTCTCTGGAACAGTCTTTCTATACCCCAGTCTCATAATCTGCTCTCTGCAACGATCCTTCTGCACCTCAGTCTCCAACGTCTGCTCTGCAACAGTCTCTCTACAAGCCAGTCTCCAACCTCTGCTCTCTGGAAGATCCTTCTGTACCCAGTTTCCAAATTCTGCTCTCTGTAACATTCCTTCTGCACCCCAGTCTTCGACCTCTGCTCTCTGCAATGGTCCCTCTGCACCCTAGTCTCCAACCTTATTCTCAAAAACAGTTCTTCTGTACCGCAGTCTTCAACCACTGTTCTCTGTAAGGGTTCTCCTTCACCCCAGTTCCAAACTCTGCTTTCTGTATCAGTGCTTCTGCACCACAGTCTCCAAACTCTGCTCTCTGTAACAGTCCGTCTGCACCTGACTCTGCAACCTCTGCTCTCTGCAACATTCCTCCTGCACCCCAGTCTCTAACCTCTGCTGTCTGCAAATTTCCTTCTTAATTCCAGTCTGAAACGTGTTCTCTGTGTAACAGTATTTCTGCAGCCGAGTCTCCACCTCTGCTCTCTGCAATGATCCCCCTGCAACCCAGCCTCCAAACTCTATTCTCTGTAACAGTTCTTCTCCACCTCAGTCTTCAACCTCTGCTCTATGATAGAGTCCTTCTTCACCCCATTGTCCAACATCTGCTCTCTAAACAGTCCTTCTGCACCCCAGTCTCCAACATCTGCTCTCTACAACAGTCCCTTCTGCACCACAGTGTCCAAACTCTGCTCTCTGCAACAATCCTTCTGCACCACACTCTCCAACCTCTGCTGTTTGAAAGATCCTTCTGACCCCTTTTCCAAACTCTGCTCTGTAATATTCCTTCTCCACACCAGTCTCAAAGCTCTGCTTTCTTCAAGGGTTCTGCTGCACCCCAGTCTCTAAACTCTGTACTCTGCAACACTCCTTCTGCTCTTCAGTCTCCAAACTCTGCTCTCTTTAACAGTCCTTCTGTACTGCAGTCTCCAAACTCTGTTCTCTGTAAAGGTACTTTTGCATGCCAGTTTCCAACCTCTGCTTTCTTTTTTCGTCCTTCTGCACCTCAGTTTCCAACCTCTGCTCTCTACAAAGTACTTCTGCACCCCATTCTACAACTTCTGCTCTCTGCAACAGTCCTTCTAAACAACAGTATCCAACATCTGCTCTCTGAAAAAGTCCCTGTGTACCCTAGTCTCCAACCTCTGCTCTCTGGAACAGTTTTTCTGTACTGCAGTCTCCAACTTCTGCTCTCGGCAACGAACATTCTGCACCCCAGTCTCCAACATCTGCTCTCTACAAAAGTCCTTCTGCACCTCAGTCTGAAAATTTTGCTTTCTGCAACAATCCTACTGCATCCCAGACTTCAACATCTGCTCTCTATAACAGTCTTTATACACCTTAGTCTCCAAACTCTGCTCTATGTAAGATCCTTCCTGCAACACAGTCTCCAAAATTTGCTCCTGTAACATCCTTCTGGACCTCAGTCTCCAACCTCTGCTCTCTGTAACACACGATCTACACCTCAGTCTGAAACCTCTTCTCTTTACATGATCCATCTGAACCCAGTCTCCAACCACTGTAACAGTCCTCCTTCACCTCAGCCTCCAAAATGTGCTCTCTGTAAGATCCTTTTGACACCCAGTGTCCTAACGCTGCTCTCTATAACAGTCCCTTCTACACGCTTCATCAACCTCTGCTCTCTTTATCAGGCCTTCTGCACCCCAGTCTCAAACACTGCTCTCTGTAACAGGCCTTCTGCACCCCAGTCTCCAAACTCTTCTCTCTGCAACGATCATTCTACACCTCAGTGTCCAACATCTGCTCTCTGTAAGATCCTTCTGCAACCCAGTCTCCAAACTCTGCCCTCTCTAACAGTCCTTCTGCACACCTTCTCCCAACTCTCCTCTCTGTAACAGTCCTTTTGCACCCAGTCTCCAAAGTCTGTTCTCTATAAGAATCCTTCTACACCCCAGTATCCAACCTCTGCTCTCTGCAACAGTTCGTCTGCATTCAAGTCTCCAACCTGTGGTCTCTGCAACAGTCCTTCTGCACCTCAGTCTTAAAACGCTGTACACTGCTATGATTATTTTGCACCTCAGTCTCCAACCTCCACTCTCTGTAACAGTCCTTTTGCACCTGGGTCCCCAACATCTACTCTCTGTTAGATCCTTCTTCAATCCAGTCTCCAAACTCTGTTATCTGTAACAGTCATTCTAGAGCCCTTCTCCACACTCTGCTCTCTGTAACAGGCCTTCTGCACCCCAGTCTCCAACCTCTGCTCTCTACAACAGTCCTTCTGCACCCTAGTTACCAACATCTGCTCTCTGCAACAGACCTTCTGCACCCAAGTCTTCAACCTCTGCTCCGTGTAAAAGTCCTTATGCAAGCCAGTCTCCAACCTCTGCTCTCTGTAGCAATCCTTCTGCACCCCAGTCTCCAACCTCTGCTCTCCGTAACAGTCCTTCTTTACCATATTCTCCAACCTCTGCTCTCTTTTACAGTCTTCCTATACCGCAGTCTCCAACCTCTGCTCTCTGTAACGGTCACTCTGTACCCCAATTTTCCAACCTCTGCTTTTCTGTAACAGTCCTTCTGCACCTCAGTCACCAAACTCTGCTCTCCGTAACAGTCCTGATGCACCTCAGTCTCCAACCTTTTCTCTCAGTTATAGTCCTTTTGCACCTCAGTCTGAAACCTCTGCTCTCTGCATTATCCTTCTGCACCTGAGTCTCCAATCACAGCTCTCTGTAACATTCATCCTGCAAAACAGACACCAAACACTACTCTCTGTAAGATCCTTCTGAAACCCAGCCTCAAAACTCTGCTTTCTATAATAGTCCTTCTGCAACCCAGTCTGCAACCTCTGCTCTCTGTACGGTCCTTCTGCACCCAGTCTCACACCTCTGCTTTCTGTATCATAATTCTTCACCCCAGTCTCCAACGTCTGCTCTGTGTAACAGTCCTTCTGCATCTCAGTCTCCAACCTCTGCTCTCTTCAACAGTCCTTCTGCACCCCAGTCTCCACCTCTGCTTTGTGGAACATTCCTTCTGCACCCCAGTCTCCAAACTGTGCTCTCTGTAACAGTCCTTCTGCACTGCAGTCTCCCTCCTCTTCTCTCTGTAACGATCCTTCTCCAGCCCAGTCTCCACCTCTGCTGTCTTTAATGATTCTTCTGCAACTCAGTATCCAACTTCTGCTCTCTTCTACGATCCTTCTGCACCCCCGTCTCCAATCTGTACTTTTTGTAACTATTTTTCTTCAGCTCCGTCTCAAACCTCTGCTCTCTTCAACCGTCCTTCTGCACACCTGTCTCCAACCTCTGCCCTCTGCAACGATCCTTATGCACCCCTTTCCAACATCTTCTCACTGTAACAATTTTTCTGCACCCCAGTCTCAAATCTTTGCTTTCTGTGTAAGTCCTTCT
Organism: Ictidomys tridecemlineatus; assembly: GCF_052094955.1. Taxonomy (NCBI): domain Eukaryota; kingdom Metazoa; phylum Chordata; class Mammalia; order Rodentia; family Sciuridae; genus Ictidomys; species Ictidomys tridecemlineatus. The sequence goes on from NW_027524863.1 coordinate 119,910, forward strand.
GAACCACGGTTCCAACTTCTGCTCTCTGTAACAGCCCTTCTGAACCTCTGTCTCCAACCTCTGAACTTTGGAAACCTTACTTGCACCCCATTCTCTAACCTCTGCTTTCTGTAACACTCCTTCTGTACCCCATTCTCTAACCTCTGCTCTCTGCAACAGTCTTTCTGTAACACAGTCTTGAACCTCTTCTCTCTGTAATGGTCCTTTTGCACCCCAGTTTCGACCTGTGCTTTCTTTATCAGTAATTCTGCACCCCAGTCTCCAAACTTTGTTCTCTGTAACATTCTTTCTGCATCCCAGTTTTCAAACTCTACTCTCTGCAACAGTACTTCTGAACCGAAATCTCCAACATCTGCACTCTGAAACAGTTCTTCTATAAACTATTCTCTAACCTCTGCTCTCTGTAAAAGTCCTGTATTGCAGTCTCCAAACTCTGCTCTCTGCAACAGTCCTTCTGCACCCTATTCTCCATCCTCCAACAGTCCTTCTGCACAAAAGTCTCCAACACCTGCTCCCTGCAAAGGTCCTTCTTTACCCCATTCTCCAAACTCTGCTATCTGCAACAGTCCTTCTGCACCCCAGTCTAAACTCTACTCTCTGTAACAATCCTTCTGCACGTCTGTCTCCAACTTGCTCTCTGCAATGGTCCTTTTGAACTTCCGTCTCCAACTTCTACTCTCTGTAGCAGTCCTTCGGCCCCTCAGTCTCAAACCACTGCTCTCTGTAAGATCCTTCTGCAACCCAGTCTCAAAACTCCGCAATCTGTAACAGTCGTTCTGTATTCCTTCACAAAACTCTGCTCCCTGTAACAAGCCTTCTGCACCGCAGTTTCCAACCTATTTTCTCTGTAACAGTCCTTCTGCACCCCAGTCTCAAACCTCTGCTCTCTACAAAGATCCTTCTGCACCGGAGTCTCCAAACTCTGTTCTCTGTAACAATTCTGTTCCACCTCAGTCTCCAACCTCTTCTCTCTGTAAGATTCTTCTGCAACCCTGTCTCCAATCTCTCTCTTTGTAACAGTCCTTCTGCACCCCAGGCTTAAACCTCTGATCTGTGCAACAGTTCGTCCTCACCGCAGTCTCCAACCTCTGCTCTGTGAAAGATCCTTCTGCACCCAGTCTCCAAACTCTGATCTCAGTAACAGTCCCTTCTTTACCCGAGTCTGCAACCTTTTCTCTCTGTAACAATCCTTCTGCAACTCAGTCTTCATCATCTGCTCTCTGCAACAGTCCTTCTGCACCCCATTCTCCAACCTCTGTTTTTTGCTAGAGTACTTCAGAATGTCAGTCTCAACCTCTGCTCTCTGCAAAAATCCTTCTGCACCCCAGTCTCCAACCATTGCTCTCAATAACATTTCTTCTGCACCTCAGTCTCAAAACTCTGCTCTAGGTAAGATCCTTCTGCCACCCAGTCTCCAAACTCTTCTCTCTGTAACAGTCCTTCTGCACCCAGTCTCCAACCTCTTTTCTCTGTATCAGTCCTTCTGCACCCAGTCTCCAACCTCTGCTCTCTGTAACAGTTTTCTTTCACCCCAGGCTCCAAACTCTGCTCCCTGCAACAATTCTTCTGCACCCCAGTCTCCAACTTCTGCTCTCTGCAACAGTTCTTCTTCACCCCAGTGTTTAACATCTACTCTCTGAAACAGTCCTTCTGCATCCCATTCTCAAACCTCTGCACTCTACAACAGTCCTTCTGTTTCCTGGTCTCCACCCCTCTGCTCTCTATAACAGTAATTCTGTGCTGCAGTCGCCAACCTCTGCTCTCTGTAAGGTTCATTCTGGACCAATGTCTCCAACCTCTGGTTTCTGTATGAGTCCTTCTGTACCCCATTCTCCAACCTCTGCTCTCTGTAACAGTCCTTCTACACTCGAGTGTTAAACATCTTCTCTGTGTAACAGTCTTTCTGCAAACCAGTTTCCAATCGCTGCTCTCTGCTATGATCCTTCTGAATCGCAGTCTCCAACATCTGCTCTCTGCAACCATCCTTCTGCACCCAAGTCTCCGACCTCTGCTCTCTTCAACAATCCTTCTGTACACCAGTCTCCATCATCTGCTCTCTGAAATAATCCTACTGCACCCCAGTCGTTAACCTCTGCTCTCTGTAACAATCCTTATGCACTGCAGTCCCCAAACTTCACTCTACGTAATACTCTTCTGCAACCCAGTCTCCAAACTCTGCTCTCTGTAACAGCCCTTCTGTATGCAGTCTCCAACCTCTGCTCTTTGTAACAGGCCTTCTGAACAAAAGTCTCTAAACTCTGCTCTCTGTATCAGTCCTTCTGCACCCCAGTCTCCAAACTCTGCTCTCTATAACAGTCTTTCTGCATCTCAGTCTCCTTCCTCTGCTCTCTGAAACAGTTCTGCACACAAGTCTTCAACATCTGCACTCTGAAACAGTTCTTCTCCACTCCAGTCTCAAACCTCTGCTCTCTGTAACAGTCCTCCTGTATTGCAGTCTCCAAATTCTTCTCTCAGTAATGGTTCTTTTGCACCTCAATCTCCAACCTCTGCTTTCTGTATCAGTCCTTCTGCACCCCAGTCTCCAAATTCTGCTATCTGAAACAGTCCTTCTGCACCTCATTCTTCAAATTCTACTCTCCACAAAACACCTTCTGCACCCAAGTCTCCAATATCTGCTCGCTGCAAAACTCCTTCTTCACTCCAGTTTCCAACCTCTGCTATCTGCAACAATCCTTCTGCACCCCAGTCTCCAAAATCTGCTCTCTGTAACAGTCCTTCTGCACCCAAGTCTCCAACCTCTGCTCTCTGCAACAGTTCTTCTAAACCCCAGTCTTCAACCTCTGCTCTGTTTAATAGTCCTTCTGCACCCTAGTCTCCAACCTCTGCTCTCTGTAACAGTCCTTCTGCACCATATTCTCCAACCTCTGCTCTCTGTTACAGTCTTTGTATACCGAGTCTGCAACCTCTGCTTTCTATAACTGTCCCTCTGCACCCCAATTTCCAACCTCTGTTTTCTGTAACCGTCTTTCTGCACCTCAGTCACCAAACTCTGCTCTCTGTAACTGTCCTTCTGCACCTCAGTCTCCAACGTCTGCTCTCTGTAACAGTCCTTCTGCACCTCAGTCTGAAACCTCTGCTCTCTAGATGATCCTTCTGCACCCCAGTCTTCAACCACTGCTCTCTGTAACAGTCGTCCTGCACCTTAATCACAAACCCCTTCTCTCTAAGATCCTTCTGCAACCCAGCCTAAAAAACTCTGGTCTAGTCTCCAACATGTGCTCTCTGTAACAGCCTTCTGAAGCCCAGTCTCCCAACTCTGCTCTCTATAACGATTATTCTACAGCCCAGTCTCCACCTCTGCTCTCTGCAAAAATTCTTCTGCAATTCAGTCTACATACTCTGCTCTCTGTAAGAGTCCATCGGCACCCCAGGATCCAACATCTGCTCTTTGCATTATTTCTTCTATACTCAGGTCTCTAAACTGTTCTCTCTGTAACTGTCCTTCTGCACCTCAGTCTGAAAACGCTGCTCTCTGCAACAATTCTTCTGCACCCCAGTCTTTAACCTCTGCTCTTGTAACACTCCTTCTGTACCTCTTTCTCCAAAAGGCTCTCTGTAAGATTCTTCTGCAACCCAATCTCAAAACTGTGCTATCTGTAACAGTCCTCTACAACACAGTCTCCAACCTCTGCTCTCTGCAACAGTCCTACTGTACCCCAGTCTCCAACCTCTACTCTCTGTAAGATCCTTCTGCACTGCAGTCTCAAAACCCTGCTCTCTGTAACAGTCCTCCTGCACCCCAGTATCCAACCTCTGCTCTGTGCAACAGTCCTTCTGTACTGCAGTCTCCAAACTCCACTCTCTGTAATGGTTCTTCTGCAGTCCAGTCTCCAACCTATGCTTTGTTTATCAGTCCTTCTGCACCCCAGTCTCCAAACTCTGCTCTCTGTATCAGTCCTTCTGCCCCTATATCATCAACCTCTACTGTCTGCAACAGTCCTTCCGCACCCCTGTCTCCAACCTCTTCTCTCTGCAACATTTCTTCCACACTCAGATCTCCAAACTGTGCTATCTGTAACTGTCCTTCTGCACCCCAGTCTACAACCTCGGCTCTCTGCAACGATTTTTCTCACCCCAGTCTCCAACCTGTGGTCTCCGTAACTGTCCTTCTGACCCCAGTCTCCAACCTCTGCTCTCTGTAAAGATTCTTCTGCACCTCATTCTCCAACCTCTGCTCTCTGCAATAATCCTCCTGCACCTCAGTTTCCAACCTCTGCTCTCTGCAACGATCCTTCTGTACCGCAGTCTCCAACATCTGCTCTTTGTAACAGTCCTTCTTAACCTCAGTCTCCAACCTCTGCTCTCTGTACCAATTCTTCTGTACCTCAGTCTCCTAACTCTGCTCTCTATAACAGTCCTTCTGCACATGAGTCAACAACATCTGCTCTCTGTAACATGCCTTCTTCACCCAAGTCTTCAAACTCTGCTCTCTGCAACGATCCTTCTGCACCCCAGTCTTGAAACTGTGCTATCTGTAACAGTCCTTCTGCACCCCAGTCTCCAACCTCTGCTCTCTGTAACAAGCCTTCAACACCCAAGTCTCCAACCTCTGCTCTCTTTAACAGGCCTTCTTCACCCCAGTCTCCAACCTCTTCTCTCTGAAACGATCATTCTTCACCTCAGTCTCAAAAATTTCTCCCTGTAAGAGTTTTTCTGCACCTCAGTCTTAAACAACTGCTCTCTGCGACAGTCCTTCTGCACTCCAGTCTCCAACCTCTGCTCTCTAGAAAAGTCCTTCTATACCCCAGTCTCCATAATCTACCCTCTGCAACGATCCTTCTGCACCCAGGTCTCCAACGTCTGCTCTCTGCAACAATCCTTCTGCACCCCAGTCTCCAAAATTTCCTTTCTGTAAGACTTTTCTACACCCCAGTTTCCAAACTCTGCTCTCTGTAACATTCCTTCTGCACCCCAGTCTCCAACGTCTGTTCTCTGCAATGGTCCCTCTGTACCCCACTCTTTAACCTTGTTCTCTACAACAGTTCTTTTGTACTGCAGTCTTCAACCTCTGTTCTCTGTAAAGTTCCTTCTGCACCCCAGTCTTCAACCTCTGCTTTCTGTATCAGTCCTTCTTCACCACAGTCTCCAAGCTCTGCTCTCTGAAACAGTCTTTCTGCACCTCACTCTTCAACCTCTGCTCTCTGCAACAGTCCTTTTGCACACCAGTCTTAAACATCTGCTCTCTGCAACAGTCCTTCTGAACCCCAATCTCCAACATCTGCTCTCTACAACAGTCCTTCTCCACCCCAGTTTTCATCCTCTTCTCTCTGTAACAGTCTTTCTGTACTGAAGTTTCCAAACTCTTCTCTCTGTAACGGTCCTTCTGCACCCAACTCTCCAATCTCTGGTTTCTCTATCAGTCCTTCTGCACTCAAGTCTCCAACCTCTGCTCTCTGTAACAGTCCTTCTTCACCTCAATCTCCAATGTATTCTCTCTGCAACAGTTCTTCGGCACCCCAGTCTCCAACCTCTGCTCTGTTACAGTCATTCTGTATTGCAGACTCCAAAATATGCTCTCTGTAATGGTCCTTCTGGACCCCAGGCTCCAAACTCTGCTTTCTTTACCAGTCCTTCTGCACCCTGGTCTCCAAACTCTGCTTTCTGTAACAGTCCTTCTGAAACTCAGACTACAATGTCTGCTCTCTGCAACAGTGCTTCTGCACGCTAATCTCCAAACTCTGCTCCAAATTCTTGTCTCTGCAACGATCCTTCTGCACCAGAGTCTTGTACCTCTGTTCTCTACAACACTTCTTCTGCACCCCAGTCTCCAAACACTGCTCTCTGTAACAGACTATCTTTTCCGCAGTATCCAACCTCTGTTTCCTTTAAGGGTCCTTATGCACCCGAGTTTCCAACCTCTGCTTTCTGTATCAGTCCTTCTGCACCACAGTCTCCAAACTCTGCTCTGTAACAGTTCTTCTCCACAACACTCTGCAACCTCTGCACTCTGCAATTGTCATACTGCACCCCAGTATCCAACCTCAGCACCCTGCAACAGTCTTTCTACACCCCTGTCTCCAAACTATGCTCTCTGTAACAGTACTTTTCTACTGCAGTTTCCAACCTTTTCTCTCTGTAACAGTCTTTCTGCACCCCACTCTCAAACTTCTGCTTAATCTATCAGTCATTCTGCACTCAGTCTCCAACCTGTGCTCTGTAACAGTCTTTCTGCAACTCAGTCTGTAACGTCTGCTCGCTGCAACAGTTTTTGGAACCCCAAACTCCAACCTTTGCTCTCTGCAAAAGTCCTACACCAAAGTCTCCAACCTCTGCACTCTGCAACAGTCCTTCTGCATTTCAGTCTTCAACCTCTTCTCTTTGCAAAGGTCTTTGTGCAACTCAGTCTTCAACATCTACTCTCTGTAACAGTTCTTCTGCACCTTAGTCGCCAACCTCTGCTCTCTATAAGATCATTCTAAAAACCAGTCTCCAAACTCTGCTTTCTATAACACTCCTTCTTCACCCCAGTCTCAAAATTCTGCTGTCTGTAACACTCCTTAAGCACACCATTCTGCACCCTATGTTCTCAGCAATGATCCTTCTACACCCAAGTCTCCAACCTCTGCACTCTGCAATAGTACTTCTGCACCCCAGTCTCCTACATCGGCTCTCTGCAACAGTTTTTCTAAACATCATTCTGAAAACTCTGTTCTCTGAAAGGATCCTTCTGAACCCCTGTCTTCAACCTCTGCTCTCTCTGACAGTCCTTTGGCACCTCAGTCACCAACCTCTGCTCTCTTTAAGATCCTTATGCCACTCAATTTTCAAACTTTGCTGTATGTTACAGGTCATCTGCTCCCCAGTCTCCAAGCTCTGCTCTGTGTAACAGGCCTTCTGCAAATCAGTATCCAACATCTTCTCTCTGCAACAATCCTTCTGCACCCCATTCTCCAACCTCTGCTCTCTGCATCAGTCCAATTGCACCCCAATCTCCAACCTCTGTTCTCTGTAAGATCCTTCTGCACACCTGTATCAAAACTCTGCTCTTTTTAACAGTCCTTCTGTACAGCAGTCTCTAACCTCTATTCTCTGTAAAAGTCTTTCTGCACTCCAGTCTCCAAACACTGCACTCTGCACAGTCCTTCTGCACCCAGTCTCCAACCTCTCCTTTCTGCAACAGTCCTTCTGCACCATAGTCTCTAAACACTGTTCTCTGTAACAGTTTTTCTACACCTCAGTCTTAAACAACTGCTCTATGCAACAGTCCTTCTTCACCCCAGTCTCCAAACTCTGCTCTCTAGAACAGTCCTTCTATACACCAGTTTCCATAATATACTCTCTGCAATGATCCTTCTACACCCCAGTCTCCAAAGTCTGCTCCCTGCAACAATCCTTCTGAACCCAAGTCTCAAAAATTTCATCTCTGTAAGATCGTTCTGTTACCCAGTCACCAAAATCTGCTCAAGTATTAGTCCTTCTGCACCCCAGTCTCCAAACACTGCTCGCTGTAACAGGTTTTCTGCACCTCAGTCTTCAACAACTGCTCTCTGCAACAGTCCTTCTGAACCCCAGTCTCCAACGTCTACTCTCTGCAACAATCGTTCTGCACCCCAGTCTCCAAACGTTACTCTCTTTAAGATTCTTCTGCACCCCAGTTTCCACACTCTGCTCTCTGTAACATTCCTTCTGCACCGCATTCTCCAACGTCTGCCCTCTGCAATGGTCCCTATGCACCCCAGTCTCCAACCTTGTTCTTTACAACAGTTCTTCTGTACCGTAGTTTCTAACCTATGCTCTCTGTAATAGTCCTTCTGCATCCCAGTCTCCAAACTCTGTTATCTGTATCAGTCCTTCTGTACCACAGTCTCCACCCTCTGCTCTCTGCAACGGTCCTTCTGCACCCCAGTATCCAACATCAGCTCTGCAACAGTCCTTCTGCACCATAGTCTCCAACGTCTGCTCTGTGTAACAGTTCCTCTTTACTGGAGTCTCCAAAATCTGCTCTATGTAACGGTCTTTCCGCACCCCAGCTTAAAAACTCTGCTCTCTGTAACATTCCTTCTCCAACCCAGTCTCCAACCTCTGCTTACTACAACAGTCTTTCTGCATCCCAGTATCCAAACTCTGCTCCCTTTAGCAGCCCTTCTGCACCTCAGTCTCCAACCTCTGCTCTCTGCTACACTCATTCTGAACCCGAGTTGCCAACCTCTGCTCTCTGGAAGGTTTATTCTGACCCCAGAATTCAACGTCTGCTCTCTGGAACAGTCCTTCTGCACTCGAGTCTCAAAACTCTGCTCTCTGTAAGATCCTACTGCAACCCCATCTCCGAACTCTGCTCTCTGTAACAGTCCTTCTTTACCGCAGTCTCCAAACTCTTCTCCCTGTAACTGTCCTTCTGCACCCCATTCTCCAAACACTGCTTTCTGTATCAGTCTTTCTGCCCCACAGTCTCCAACGTCTACTCTCTTATACAGTCCTACTGAACCCTAGGCTTCATTATCTAATCTCTGCAACAGTCTTTCTAAACCCCAGTCTCCAACCTCTGCTCTCTGTAACAGTCCTTCTGTACTGCAGACTCCAACCTCTGCTCTCTGTAATGAACCTACTGTACCACAGTCTCCAAACTCTGCTTTCTGTATCCTTCCTTTTGCACCCCTGTCTCCAACCTCTGCTCTCTGCAATAGTCCTTCTGCACCCAAATCTCCAACTTCTGCTCTATGCAACAGTCCTTCTGCACCTCAGTATCCAACCTCTGTTCACTGTAACAATCCTTCTGCACCCCAGTGTCCAAATTCTGCTCTCTGCAACAGTCCTTCTTCACCCTAGTCTCCAACCTCTGCTCTCTGTAATATGCTTCTTTACCCCAGTGTCCAAACTCTACTCTCAGTAACAGTTCTTCTGCACTCTCCAAACTCTGCTCTCTGTAACAATCTTTCTGCACCTCAGTCTCCAAACTCTGCTCTCTGCAAAGGTACTTCTGCAACCCTGTCTTAAACCTCTGTTCTTGCAACAGTCCTTCCGCTCCCCAGTCTCCAATCTCTGCTCTTTGTAAAAGTCTTTTTGCACCCCAGTCCCCAATCTCTGCTCTCTGTAATGATCATTTGGAACTCCAGTCCTTATCCTCTGCTTTCTTACAAGTCGTGCACCCAGTCTCCAACCTCTTCTCTCTGTAACAATTTTTCTGCACCCCAGTCTTTTACGTCTGCTCTCTACAACAGTCCTTCTGCACTTAAGTCTCCAACCTCTGCTCTCTGTAAGATTTTTCTGCACCCCAGTCTCCAACCTATGCTATTTTCAACGGTCCTTCTGCACCTCAGTCGCCAACCTCTATTCTCTGCAAAAGTACTTCTGCACCCCAGTCTCCAACCTCTGCTCGCTGTAACAGTCCTTCTGCACCTCAGTCTCCAACCTCTGCTCTCTGCAACAATCCTTCTGCACCCCAGTCTCCTACTTCTGCTCTGTACAACAGTCCTTCTGCACCCCAGTCTCCAACCTCTGCTCTCTGTAACAGTCCTTCTGCACCTCAGTCTTCAACCTCTGCTCTCTGCAATTGACCTTCTGCACCTCAGTATTCAACCTCTACTCTCTGTAACAGTCCTTATGCATCTCAGTCTTCAACCTCTACTCTCTGGAAAATACTTTTGCAAACCATCTCCAAAATCTGCTCTCTGTAACAGTCCTTCTGCACCCCTTCTCAAAACTCTGCTCTCTGTAACAGGCTTTCTGCACCCCAGTCTCCAACATCTGCTCTCTGCATTAGTCCTTCTTCACCAAAACTGAAAATTCTGCTCTCTTCCACGATAATTCTGCACCCCAGTCTTCAACCTCTGTTCTCTGCAACAGTCCTTCTGCATCCCAGTCTCCAACCTCTGCTCTCTGTAAAAGTCCTTCTGCAACTAAGTCTCAAAATTCTGTTCTCTGCAACAGTCCTTCTGTAACCCAGTCTTTAACCTCTTCTCTCTGTAACAATAATTCTGCACCCCAGTCTCCAACATCTGCTCTCTGCAACGGTCCTTCTGCACCTCAGTCTCCAAACTCTACTCTCTGCAACAGTGCTTCTGCACCTGAGTCTCCAAACTCTGATCTCTGTAAGATTTTTCTGCAACCCAGTCTCCAAACTCTGGTCTCTGTAACAGTCCTTCTGCACCCCATTCTCCAAACTCTGCTCTCTCTAACAGGCCTTTTGAACCCCAGTCTCCAACCTCTGCTCGTTTTATCAGTCCTTCTGCACCCCAGTCTCCAACATCTGCTTTCTGTATCAGTCCTGCACCCCAGTCTCCAACCTCTGTGACAGTCCTTCTGCACCTCAGTCTCTATCCTCTGCTCTCTGTAACAGTGCTTCTGCAACCCAATCTCTAACCTCTGATCTCTGTAACAGTCCTTCTGCACAGGAGTCTCTAATCTCTGCTCTCTGCAACGCTCCTTCTTCACCCCAGTGTCCAAACTCTGCTCTCTGTAACAGTCCTTCTGCACCACAGTCTTTAAACTCTTCTCTCTGCAAAAGTCCTTCAGCACCACAGTCTCCAACATCTGTTGTCAGCAACACTCCTTCTACACCCCAGTCTCAAACATCTGCTCCCTGTAAGATTCTTCTGCACACCTGTATTTCACCTCTTATCTCTGTAACGGTCCTTCTTCAACCCCGTCTCCAAACTCTGCTTTCTGTATCAGTTCTTCTGCACCACAGGCTTCATCCTCTGCTCTCTGTAACAGTCCTTCTGCACCCTGTCTCCAACCTCTGCTCTCTGCAACAGTCATTCTGCAAGCCAGTTTAAAACTCTGCACTCGGCAACATTTCTTCTGAACCCCAGTCTCCAACCTCTGCTCTCTGTATCAGTCCTTCTGCACCCAAGTCTCCAAACTCTACTCTCTGTAACAGTACATCTGCACCTCAGTCTAAAACCTCTTCTCTCAGCAACGGTCCTCATGCACCCCAGTCTCCAACTTCTGTTCTCTGCAACAGTTCTTCTGCACCACAGTCTGCAACATCTGCTCTCTGTAACAGTCCTTCTCTATTGCAATCTCCAAACTCTGCTCTCTGTAACAGGCCTTCTGCACCCAAGTCTCCAAACTCTGCTCTCTTTAAAAGTCCTTCTTCAACCCAGTCTCCAACCTATGCTCTCTGAAAGATAATTCTGCACACCTGTCTCCAACCTCTGCTCTCTGTAACAGTCCTCCTGTAAAGCAGTCTCAAAACTTTGCTTTATGCAACAGTCCTTCTGCACCCCAGTCTCCAATTCCTGCTCTCTGCAACAGTCCTTCTACACCCCAGTCTCCAATCTCTGCTCTCTGCAACAGTCCTTCTACACCCCAGTCTCCATACTCTGCTCACCCCAATGATCGTTCTGCACCCCAGTCTCAAACCCATGCTCTCTGTAACACTCCTTCTGTACCGCAGTCTCCAAACTCTTCTCTCCCTAAATGTCTTTATGTACTCCAGTATCCAACCTCTGCTTTCTGTATTAGTCATTTTGAACCACAGTCTCCAAACTATGCCCTCTGTATCAGTCCATCTGCAACTCAGTCTGCAAGCTCTGCTTTCTGGAACAGTCCTCTTGAACCCCAGTCTCCATCCTCTGCTCTCTGCAACAGTCCTTTTGCACAAAAGTCTCCAAAATCTGCTTTCTGCAACAGTTGTTCTGTACCTCAGTCTGAAAAATCTACTCTCTGCAATTATCCTTCTGCACCCGAGTCTCCAACCTCTGCTCTCTGTAACACTCCTTCTGTACCTCAGTCTCCAACCTCTGTACTCTGCAACAGTCCTTCTACTCCGTAGTCTCATAACTCTGCTCTCTGTAATAGTCCTTCTGTACCACAGTCTCCAAACTCTGCTCTCTGTAAAGGTCCTTTTGCACATCAGTCTCCAACCTCTGCTTTCATTATCCGTCCTTCGGCTCCTCAGTCTCCAACCTCTGCTCTCTGCAAAAGTCTTTCTGTACACCATTCTCCAACTTCTGCTCTCTGCAACAGTCCTCCTGCACCTCAGTCTCAAAACTCTTCTCTCTGAAAAAATCCTTGTGTACCCTAGTCTCAAACCTCACCTCTCTGCAACAGTCCTTCTGTACTGCAGTCTCCAAAATCTGCTCTATGCAACAGTCTTTCTGAACCTCAGTCTCAAACCTCGTCTCTCTGTAAGATCCTTTTAAACCCAGTCTCAAAACTCTGCTCTCTGTAAAAGTTTTTCTTCACCCCAGTCTCAGAACTCTGCTCTCTGTAACAGGCCTTCTGCACCCCAGTCTCCAACCTCTGCTCTCTGTAGCAGTTTTTCTGCACCCCAGTTTCCAACTTCTGGTCTCTGTAACAATCTTTCTGCACCCCAGTCTCCAAAATGTGCTCTCTGCAACAGTCCTTCTTCACCTCAGTATGAAAATTTTGCTCTCTTCAAAAATCCTTCTGCACCCCAGACTCCAACCTTTGCTCTCTGTAACAGTCCTTCTGCACCTCAGTCTCCAAACTTTCCTCTATTAAAGATCCTTCTGCAACACAGTCTCCAAAATTTGCTCCCTGTAACAGTCCTTCTGCACCTCAGTCTGCAACCTCGGCTCTCTGTAAAAGTCCTTCTACACATTAGTCTGAAACCTGTTTTCTCTGCACGATCCCTCTGCACCCAAGTCTCCAACCACTGCTCTCTTTAACAGTCCTCCTTCACCTCAGTCTCCAAACTCTGCTCTCTGTAAGATCCTTCTGCCACCCAGTATCCTAACTCTGCTCTCAAAACAATTCTTCTTCACCCCAGTCTTCAAACTCTGCTGTCATTAACAGGCCTTCTTTAACTTAGTCTCCAAACTCTGCTCTCTGTAACAGGCCTTCAGTACCCCAGTCTCCAACGTCTCCTCTCCTCAACAGTCCTTCTGCACCCCTGTCTCCAAACTCTGCTCTCTGTTAGATCATTCTTCATCTCAGTTTTCAAACCCTGCTCTCTGTAACATTCCTTGTCCACCACAGTCTCCAACCTCTGAATTCTGCACCGGTCCTACTGTTCCCTAGTCTCCAAACTCTGCTCTCTTCATCAGTCCTTCTGCATACCATTCTCTAATCTCTGCTCTCTGCAACAGTCCTTCTGAACCTCAGTCTCCAACCTCTGCTCTCTGTAACGGTCCTTTTGCACCCCAGTCTCCAACCTCTGCTTTCTGTATAAGTAATTCTGTACTTCTGTCTCCAAATTTTGCTCTCTGTAACATTCTTTCTGCACCTAAGTCTCCAAACTCTGCTTTCTGCAACAGTTCTTCTGCACCCCAGTATCCAAACTCTGCTCTCTGCAACAGTTCTTCTGCACCCCAGTATCCAAACTCTGCTCTCTGAAACAGTACTTCTGCAACTCAGTCTGCAACATCTGCACTCTGAAACATTTCTTCTCTACACCAATCTCAAACCACTTCTCTCTGTAACAGTCCTCCTGTATTGCAGTCTCCAAATTCTGCTCTCTGTAACGGTCCTTCTGCACCCCAGTCTCCAAACTATGCTATCTGAAGCAGTCTTTCTGGACCACAGTCTCGAAATTCTGCTCTCTGCAACAATCCTTCTACACCCAAGTTTCCAACACCTGCTCCCTGCAACAGTTCTTCTTCACCCCAGTCTCCAACCTCTACTCTTTTTAACAGTCCTTCTGCACCCCAGTGTCAAACCTATGCTCTCTGCAATGATTCTTTTGCATCCCAGTCTCTAACACCTGCTCTCTGCAACAGTCTTTCTGCACCCAAGTCCCCAACACCAGCTCCCTGCAACAGTCCTTCTGCACCTAGGTCTCCAACATGTGCTCTCTGAAAAATTCTTTTTTCACCCCAGTCTCTAACCTCTGCTCTATGTAACAGTCCTTCTGCAACCCAGTTTCCAACCTCTGCTCTCTGCAGTGATCCTTCTGCATCCCAGTCTCCAGAATATGCTCTCTGCAACAGTCCTTCTGCACCCAAGTCTCCAACATCTGCTCTCAGCAACAGTCCTTCCGCGCCTCAGTCTGGAAACTCTGCTGTCTGCAACGATCCTTCTGCACCCCAGTCTCCAACGTCTGCTCTCTGTAACAGTCTTGCTGCACCTCGGTCTACAATCTTTGCTTTCTGTAAGATCCTTCTGCATCCCAGTTTTCAAACTCTGCTCTCTGTAACGTTCCTTTTCCACCACAGTCTCCAACATCTGGATTTTACACCGGTCCTTCTGCACCCCAGTATCCAAACTCTGTTCTCTGCAACAGTTCTTCTGCTCCCCATTCTCCAACTCTGCTCTCTATAACAGTTCTTCTGTACCGCAGTTTTAAAACTCTGCTCTCTGTAACGGTCCTTCTGCACCACCATCTCAAACCTCTGCTTTCTGTATTCGTCCTTCTGAACCACTGTTTCCAACCTCTGCTCTCTGTAATAGTCCTTCTGCACCTTTTTTCAAACCTCTGCTCTCTGCAACCTAACTTCTGCACCCCATTCTCTAAACTCTGCTCTCTTCTACAGTTCTTCTGAACCACAGTCTACAACATCTGCTCTCTGCAACAGTACTTCTGTACCCTAGTCTTCAAACTCTGCTCTCTGTAATGGTCCTTCTGCACCCAAGTCTGCAAACTCTGCTCTCTGTAACAGTCCTTCTGCACCTCAGTCTCCAAATTCTGCTCTCTGCAACAGTCTTTCTGCACCCAAGTCTCCAACCTCTGCTCTCTGCAACAGTTTTTCTACAACCCAGTCTTCAACCTCTGCTCTGTGTAACAGTCCTTGTGCACCCCAGTCTCCAAGCTCTGGTCTCTGCAACAGTTCTTCTGCACGTCAGTCTCCAACATGTGCTCTCTGTAAGATCCATCTGCAACCCAGTCTCCAAACTCTGCTTTCTGTAACAGCCCTTCTGCACCCTATTCTCTAATGCCTGTTCTCTATAACAATCCTTCTGCACCCCAGTACCAAACCTCTGCTCTCTACAATGATCCTTCTGCACCCCAGTCTACAACCTCAGCTCTCTGTAACAGTCCTTCTGTACCCCAGTCTCCAACATGTGCTCTCTGCAACAGTACTTCGGCACCTCAGACTTAAAATTCTGTTCTCTGCAACGATCCTTCTGCACCTCAGTCTATAACCTCTACTCTCTGTTACAGGCCTTCTGCACCCCAGTCTCCAACCTCTGCCTTCTGCAACATTCCTTCTGCACCACAGTCTCCGACCTGTTCTCTCTCTAACAGTCCTTCTGCACCGCAGTCTCCTACCTCTTCTCTCTGTAACAATTTTTCTGCACCACAGTCTCCACCTTTTCTCTCTGCAACGATTCTTTTGCAACTCAGTTTCCAACTTCTGCTCTCTTAAACGATCTTTCTGAACCCCTGTCTCCAACCTCTGCTCTCTGTAACTGTTTTTCTGTACTTCAGTCTCCAACCTCTGCTCTCTGCAACCGTCTTTCTGCACCCCAGTTCCAACCTCTTCTCTCTGCAACAGTCCTTATGCACCACAGTCTCCAACGTCTCCTCTCCTTAACACTCCTTCTGCACCCCAGTCTTTAATTTCTGTTCTCTGTAAGATCTTTCTGCACCCCAGTTTCCAAACTCTGCTCTCTGTGAAATTCTTTCTCCAACCCAGTCTCCAATCTCCGCGTTCTTCAACGGCCTTGCTGCAACCCAGTCTCCAACATCTGTTCTCTGCATCAGTCCTTCTACTCCCCAGTCTCCAACCTCTGCTCTATGTAACAGTCTTTCTGTACCGCAGTCTCCAACCTCTGCTCTCTGTAACGGTCTTTCTGCACCCGAGTCTCCAACCTCTGATTTCTGTATCAGTCCTTCAGCACCACAGTCTCCAAACTCTGTTCTCTGTTACAGTCCCTCTGCACCTCAGTCTCCAAACTCTGCTCTCTGCAAAAGTCTTTCTGTATCCCATTCTCCAACCTGTGCTCTCTGAAACAGACCTTCTGTACCCTAGTCTCCAAACTCTGCTCTGTGTAACATTCCTTCTATACTGCAGTCACCAACCTCTGCTCTCATTAAGGTTCATTCTGGACCCAAGTCTCCAACTTCTGCTTTCTGTATCAGTCATTCTGCACCCCAGTCTCCAACCTCTTCTCTTTGTAACAGTCCTACTGCATCTCAGTCTCAAATATCTTCTCTCTATAACAGTCCTTCTCTACCCCAGTCTCCAACTTCTTCTCTGTGCAACAGTTCGTCTGCACCCCAGTATCCAAACTCGGCTCTCTGAAAGATCCTTCTCCACCCCAGTCTCCAAACTCTGATCTTTGTCACAGTCCTTCTTCACCTCAGTCTCCAACATCTGCTCTCTGCAACGGTCCTTCTGCACCCCATTCTCCAACCTCTGTTGTCTGCAAGAGTTCTTCAGCACGTCATATCCAACCTCTACTCCCTGCAAAAATCCTTCTGCACCCCAGTCTCCAACTTCAGCTCTCTGCAACAGTTCTTCTGCACCCCAGTCTCCAACATCTACTCTCTGAAGAAGTCCTACTCCACCCAAGTCTCCAACCTCTGATCTCTGTAACATTCCTTCTGTACCGCAGTCTCTAACTTCTGCTTTCAGTAAGATCCTTCTGCACCCCAATCTCCAACCTCTGCTTCCTGTATTAGTCCTTCAGCACCACAGTCTCCAAACTCTACTCTCTTTTACAGTCCTTCTGCACCTAAGTCTTCAAACTCTGCTCTCTGCAAAAGTACTTCTGTACCCTAGTCTCCAACCTCTGCTCTCTGTAACAGTCCTTCTATACTGCAGTCTCAATCCTCTGCTCTCCTTAAGGTTCATTCTGAACCCAAGTCTCCAACCTCTGCTTTCTATATCAGTCCTTCTGCACCCCAGTCTCCAACCTCTGTTCTTTGTAAGAGTCCTTCTGCATCTCAGTCTCAAACATCTTCTCTCTGTAACAGTCCTACTCTACACCAGTCTCCAAACTCTGCTCTCTGCAACACTTCTTCTACATTCCAGTCTTCAACCTCTGCTCTGTGTAACTGTCCTTATGCAACCCAGTGTCCAAACTCTGCTCTCTGCAACAGTCCTTCTGCATCCCAGTCTCCAACATCTGCTCTCTACAATCGTCCTTCTTCACTCAAGTCTCCAAACTCTGCTCTCTACAAAGATCCTTTGGCACACCAGTCTCCAAACTCTGCTCTCAGCAGTGATCCTACTGCATTTCACTAACCAACCTCTGCTCTCTGTAACAATCCTTCTGCACCTCAGACTTCAAACTCTGCTCTATGTAATATCCTTCTGCAACCCAGTGTCCAAACTCTCTGTAACATCCCTTCTGCACCCAGTCTTCAATCTCTGCTCTTCTTAACAGTCCTTCTGCACACCAGTCTCCAACCTCTGCTCTCTGTAACAATTCTTCTGCACCCCAGTCTCCCACCTCTGTTTCTGTATCATAATTTTTCACCCCAGTTTCCAACGTCTGCTATGTCCTTCTGAATCTCAGTCTCCAACCTCTGCTCTCTGCAACACTCCTTCTGGACCTCATTATCCAACCTCTACTTTCTGCAAAATTTTATCTGCACCCCAGTTTCCAAACTCTGCTCTCTGTAACTGTCTTTCTGCACCCCAGTCTCTCACTTCTTCTCTCTCGTTTGATCCTTCTGCACCCCAGTCTCCACTTTGCTCTATGCAATGATTCTTCTCCAACTGAGTCTCGAACTTTTGCTCTCTCCCTCGATCCTTCTGCACCCCACTCTCCAACCTCTGCTCTCTGTATGATCTTTCTGAAAAGAAGTCTCCAAATTCTGCTTTCTGTAACAGTTCTTGTGCACCCAAGTCTCCAAACTCTGCTCTCTGTAAAAGTCCTTCTTAACCTCAGTCTCCAATCTCTGCTCTCTGCAACATTTTTTCTGCACCTCAGTCTCCAAACCCTTTTCTCTGCAACAGTCGTTCTGCACCCCTGTCTCCAAACTCTGCTCTCAGTTACATTCCTTCTGTACTTCACTCTCCAAACTCTGCTCTCTGTAATGGTCCTTTTGCACCCCAGTCTCCAACCTCTGCTCTCTGTAACAGTCCTTTTGCACCTCAGTCTCCAACTTCTGCTCTCTGCAACAGTCTTTCTACACCCCAGTCTCAAATATCTGCTCTCTGCACAGTCTTTCTACACCCCAGTCTCAAATATCTGCTCTCTGCAACAGTCCTTCTACACGCAAGTTTCCAACCTCTACTCTCTGCAACGATCCTGCTGCACCCCAGTCTCCAACGTCTGCTCTCTGCAACAGTCCTTCTGCACCCCAGTCTCCAACTTCTGGTATCTATAAGATACTTCTGCACCCCAGTTTCCAAACTTTGTTCTCTGTGACATTCCTTCTGCACCCCAGTCTCCAAGATCTACTCTATGTAACAGTCCTTCTGTACTGCAGTCTCCAAACTCTGCTCTCTTAAACTGTTCTTCTGCAACCCAGTCTCCAACCTCTGCTCTCTGCAACAGTCTTTCTGCACCCCAGTCTCCAACTTCTGCTCTCTGTTACAAGCCTTCTTCAACCCAGTCTCAAACAGCTTTTCTCTGTAATAGTTCTTCTGCAACCCAATCTCCAAACTCTGCTCTCTGTAACACTCCTTCTGCTCCCCAGTCTCCATCGTCTGCTCTCTGTAAAAATCCTTCTGCACCCCAGTCTCCAACCTCTCCTCTTAGTAAAAGTCCTTCTGCACCTTAGTCTGCAACATCTGCTCTCTGCAACGATCCTTCATTACCTCAGTCTCCAAACTCTGCTTTTTGTAGCAGGCCTTCTTCACCCCAGTCTCCAAAGTCTTCTCTTTGGTTCAGTCCTTCTGTACCCCAGTAACCTTCCAAACTCTGCTCTTTGTAGCAGGCCTTCTTCACCCCAGTCTCCAAAGTCTTCTCTTTGGTTCAGTCCTTCTGTACCCCAGTAACCTTCAACTGAACTCTGTAACAATCCTTCTGCACCTCAGTCTACCACCTCACCACTCTGCAACGGTCCTTCTGCACCCTAGTCTCCAACCTCTGCTCTCTGTAACAGTTCTTCTACACCCCAATCTCTAACCTCTACTCTCTGCAACAGTTCTTTTGCACCCCAGTCTCCAACATCTGATCTCTGCAACAGTTCTTCTCCACCCCAGTCTCCAAACTCTGCTCTCTTTAACAGACCTTCTGTACTGCAGTTTCCAAACACTTCTCTCTGTAACGGTCCTTCTGCACCCCAGTCTCAAACCTCTGCTTTCTGTATCAGTCCTTCTGCAATCAAGTCTCCAACCTCTGCTCTCTGTAACAGTCCTACTGCACCCCAGTCTCCGATCTCTGATCTCTATAACAGGCCTTCTTACCCAAGTCTCCAACCTCTGCTCCCTGTAACAGTTCTTCAGCACCCCAGTCTCCACACTCTGAACTCTGCAAAGATCCTTCTGCACCCAAGTCTCCAAACTGTGCTCTCTGCAACAGTCCTTCTGAACCCCAGTCTCCAAATTCTGCTCTCTGAAATGGTACCTCTGCAACCCAATCTCCAACCTCTGTTCTCTACAACAGTTCTTCTGCACAAAAGTCTTCAACCTCTATTCTCTGTAAGGGTCCTTCTTAACCCCAGTCTCCAACCTCTGCTTTCTGTATCAGTCCTTCTGCAACACAGTCTCCAAACTCTGATCTCTATAAAAGTCCTTATCCACCTCACTCTGCATCCTCTGCTCTCTGCAACAGTCCTTCTGCACCCCAGTCTTAAACCTTGCTCTCTGCAACAGTCCTTCTGCACACCAGTCTCCAAAATCTGCTCTCTTCAACAGTCCTTCTTCACCCCAGTCTCCAACCTCTGCTCTCTGTAACAGTACGTCTGTACTGCAGTCTCCAAACTCTGCTCTCTGTAACAATCTTTCTGCTCCCCAGTCTTCAAACTCTGCTTTCATTATCAGTTTTTCTGAACCCCAGTCTTTATCCTCTTTTCTCTGTAACTTTTCTTCTGCACCTCATACTCCAACCTCTGCTGTCCGAAACAGTCTTTCTGCGCCCCAATCTCCAACCTCTGCTCTCTGCAACAGTCCTTCTGCACCTCAGTGTCCAACCTCTGCTCTCTGTAAGATCCTTCCAACCTCTGTTTTCTACAATGGTCTTTCTGCACCCGAGTCTTCAACCTCTTTTCTCTACAACACTTATTCTGCACCCCATTCTCCAAAATTTTTTCTCAGTAACAGGACTTGTACACCGCAGTCTCCAAACTCTGCTCTCTGTAACAGTCCATCTGTACTGTAGTCTAAAACCTCTTCTCTCTGTAATGGTCCTTCTGAACCCCAGACTCTAAACTCTACATTCTGTATCAGTTTTTCTGCACGTCAGACTTTAATCTCTGCTCTCTGCAAGAGTTATGCTGCACCCCAGTCTCCAACCTCTGCTCTCTGCAACAGTCCTACTGCACCCCAGTCTCCAACCTCTGCTATTTGTATCAATCCTTCTGCACCTCAGTCTCCAAGTCTTCTCTCTGCAACGGTCCTTCTGCACCCCAGTCACCAACCTCTGTTTTCTACAACACTTCTTCTGCACCCAAGTCTCCAACCTCTGCTCTCTGTAACAGTCCTTATGTTCCGCAGTCTCCAACCTCTGTTTTCTTTAATGGTCCTTCTGCACCCTAGTTTCACACCTCTGCTTTCTGTATCAGTCCTTCTGCACCACAGTCTCCAAACTCTGCTGCTGTAACACTCCTTCTGCACATCAGTCTGCAACCTCTGCTCTCTTCAATAGTGTTTCTGCACCCCAGTCTCCAACCTCTGCTTTCTGTATCAGTCCTTCTGCACCCCAGTCTCCAAACTCTGTTTTCTGTAACAGTCCTTCTCCACTTCACTCTCCAACCTCTGCTCTCTGCAACAGTCCTGTGGCACCCCAATCTCCAAATGCTACTCTCTGCAACAGTCTTTCTCCACTCCAGTCTCCAACCTCTACTCTCTGAAACAGTTCTTCTGCACCCCAATCTCCAACCTCTACTCTCTGCAATATTCCTTCTGCACACAAGTCTCAACCTCTACTCTATGGAACAGTCTTTTTGCACCCCAGTCTCCAACATCTGCTCTCTACTATAGTCCTTCTGCACCCAAGTTTCCAATCTCTGCATTCTGTATCAGTACTTCTGCACTCAAGTCTCTAACCACTTCTCTCTGCGACAGTCTTTCTGTACCCCAGTCTCCAACCTCCTTTCTGCAACAGTCCTTCTGCACCCCAGTCTCCAACATCTGTTCTCTGCAACAGTCCTTCTCAACCCTAGTCTCCAAACTCTGTTCTCTGTAACACTCCATCTGTACTGCAGTTTCCACACTCTTCTCTATGTAACTGTCCTTCTGCACACCAGTCTCCAACCCCTGCTTTCTCTATCAGTCCTTCTGCACTCACGTCTTCAACCTCTGCTCTTGGTACAGTCCTTCTGCACCTCAGTATTTAAATTCTGCTTTCTGCACCAGTCTTTCTGCACCCCAATCTCCAACCTATGCTGTCTGCAACAGTCCTTCTACACCCAAGTCTCCAACATCTACACTCCGCAACAGTCCTTCTGCACCTCAGGCTCCAACCTCTGCTCTCTGCAATTGTATTTCTACAACTCAGTCTTCAACATCTACTCTCTGTAACAGTCCTTCTGCACCTCAGTCTCCAACCTCTGCTCTCTGTAACAGTCCTTATGTTCCGCAGTCTCCATCTTCTGTTTTCTGTAATGGTCCTGCTGCACTTCAGTTTCCAACCTCTTCTTTCTGTATCAGTCCTTCTGAACCACAGTCTCCAAACTCTGCTGCTGTAACAGTTCTTCTGCACCTCAGTCTGCAGCGTCTGCTCTCTGCAATAGTTGTACTTCACCCCAGTCTCCAAACTCTGCTCTCTGCAATACTCCATCTGCACCCAAGTCTCAAACATCGGCTCTCGACAACTGTCCTTCTCCATCCTAGTCTCCAACCTCTGCTCTTTGCAACAGTCCTTCTGCACCCCAGTCTCCAACCTCTGCTTTCTGTATCAGTTTTTTTGCACCTCAGTCTCCAACCTCTGCTCTCTGTAACAGTCCTTCTCCACTTCAGTCTCCAACCTCTGCTCTCTGCAACAGTTCTCCTGCAACCGAATCTCAAACCTCTACTCTCTGCAATAGTCCTTATGCACCCAAGTCTCCAACCTCTACTCTTTGCAACAGTCTTTCTGCACCCCAGTCTCCAACATCTGCTATCTATAACAGTCTTTCTGCACCCCAGTCTCCAATCTCTTCGTTTTTTATGAGTAGTTCTGCACTCAATTCTCTAACCAGTGCTCTCTGCAACAGTCCTTCTACAGCAAAGTCTCCAACCTCTGCACTCCTCAACAGTCCTTCTACACCTCAGTCTCCAACCTCTGCTCTCTACAATGGTCTTTCTACATTTCCGTCTTCAACATCTACTCTCTGTAACAGTCCTTCTGAACCTCATTCTTCAATTTCTGCTCACTGTATGATCCTACTGAAGAGAATTCTCTAAACTCTGCTGCTGTAACAGTCCTTCTGCACCTCAGTCTGCAGCCTCTGCTCTCTGCAATAGTTGTACTTCACCCCAGTCTCCAAACTCTGCTCTCTGCAATACTCCATCTGCACCCAAGTCTCAAACATCGGCTCTCGACAACTGTCCTTCTCCATCCTAGTCTCCAACCTCTGCTCTTTGCAACAGTCCTTCTGCACCCCAGTCTCCAACCTCTGCTTTCTGTATCAGTCCTTCTGCACCTCAGTCTCCAACCTCTGCTCTCTGTAACAGTCCTTCTCCACTTCAGTCTCCAACCTCTGCTCTCTGCAACAGTTCTCCTGCAACCGAATCTCAAACCTCTACTCTCTGCTATAGTTCTTCTTCACCCAAGTCTCCAACCTCTACTCTTTGCAACAGTCCTTCTGCACCCCAGTCTCCAACATCTGCTATCTATAACAGTCTTTCTACACCCCAGTCTCCAATCTCTTCTTTTTTTATCAGTACTTCTGCACTCAAATCTCTAACCACTGCTCTCAGCAACAGTCCTTCTACAACAAAGTCTCTAACCTCTGCACTCCTCAACAGTCCTTCTACACCTCAGTCTCCAACCGCTGCTCTCAACAATGGTCTTTCTACATTTCAGTCTTCAACATCTACTCTCTGTAATAGGCCTTCTGCACCTCAGTCTCCAATTTCTGCTCTCTGTATGATCCTTCTGAAAAGAATTCTCTAAACTCTGCTTTCTGTAACAGTCCTTCTGCACCCCAGTCTCTAAACTATGCTCTCTGTAACAGGCCTTCTTCATACCAGTCTCCATCTTCTGCTCTCTGTAAAAGGCCTTCTGCACCCAAGTCTCTGAACTCTGCTCTCTTTAACAGTCCTTTTGCACCTCAGTCTCCAAACTCTTCTCTCTGAAAGATCCTTCTGCACCCCAGTCTCCAAACACAGCTCTCAGTATCAGTCCTGCACCCCAGTCTCCAAACACTGCTCTCTGTAACAGTTTTTTTGCACCTCAGTCTTTAACTTCTGCTCTCGAGAACACTCCCTCTATACCCCAGTCTCCATAATCTACTCTCTGCAATGATCCTTCTGAACCCCAGTCTCCGACCTCTGCTCTCTGCAACAGTCCTGTGGCACCCCAATCTCCAAATGTTTCTCTCTGCAACAGTCTTTCTCCACCCAGTCTCCAACCTCTGCTCTCCGCAACAGTTCTCCTACAACCAATCTCCAACCTCTACTCTCTGCAATAGTCCTTCTGCACCCAAATCTCCAACCTCTACTCTATGCAACAGTCCTTCTGCACCCCAGTCTCCAACATCTGCTCTCTACAACAGTCCTTCCGCACCACAGTCTCCAAACTCTGCTCTCTTTAACACTCCTTCTGCACCTCACTCTGAAACCTCTGCTCTTGGCAACAGTCCTTCTGTACCCCAGTTTTTAACCTCTGCTCTCTGCAACAGTCCTTCCTCACCCATGTCTCCAAAATATGCTCCCTATAACAGTCCTTTTTCCACTGCAATCTCCAACCTCTGCTCTCTGTAATAGTCCTTCTGTACTGCAGTCTCCAACCTCTGCTCTCTGTAACGGTATTTCTGCACCCCAGTCACCAAACTCTGCTTTCTGTATCAGTCCTTCTGCACCCCAGTCTCTAACCTCTGGTCTCTGAAACAGTCCTTCTGCACCTCAGACTCCAACCTCTTCTCTCTGCAACAGTACTTCTGCACCCCAATCTCAAACCTCTGCTCTCTGCAACACTCCTTCTGCACCTAAGTGTCCAAATTCTGCTCTCTTTAAGAGACTTCTGAAACCCAGTCTCCAACCTCTGCTTTCTGCAATGATCCCTCTGCAACCCAGTCTTCAAGCTATGTTCTCTACAACACTTATTCTGCACCCCAGTCGCCATCCGGTGCTTTTTGTTACAGTCCTTCTGCACCACATTCTTCAACCTCTGCTCTCTGGATTACTTCTTCTGCACCCCAGTCTCCAATCTCACCTCTCTGCAACAGTTCTTCTGCACCCCAGTCTCCAAAATCTTCTCTCTGCAACAGTTCTTCTCCACCCCAGTCTCAAACCTCTGCTTTCTGCAACAGTCCTTCTGCACCCAGGTCACCAAGGTCTGCTTTCTGGATCAGTTCTTCTGAACCCCAGTCTCCAACCTCTGCTCTCTGTAACAGTCCTTCTGCACCTCAGTCTCCAACCTCTACTCTCTGCAGCAGTCCTTTTCCACCTTAGTCTCCAACCTCTGCTGTTGGGAACAATCCTTCTGGACGCCAATCTCCAACCTCTACTTTCTACAACAGTCGTTCTACACACCAGACTCCAATCTCTGCTTTCTTTAACAAGCCTTCTGCACCTCAGTCTGAAAACTCTGCTCTCTGCAACGATCCTTCTGCACCTTATTCTCCAAACTCTGCTCTCTGTAACAGTCCTTCTGTACCTCAGTCTTCAACCTCTGCTCTCTGCAAGATCCTTTTGCAACCCAGTCTTTAAACTCTGCTCTCTGTAACTGTTCTTCTGCACGCCAGTCTCCAAGCCCTGCTCTCTGTAACAGGTCTTCTACACCCAAATCTCCAAACTCTGCTTTCTGTAACAGGCATTTTGACCCCAGTCTCCATTTTCTTCTAGCTTCAATGATCCTTCTTCACCCCAGTCTCCAACCTCTGCTCTCAGCAACAATCCATCTGCACACCAGTCTCCAACTTATGCTGTCTGTCAGATCTTTCTGCACACCTGTCTCCAACCACTGCTCTCTGAAACAGTCCTTCTGTACTGCAGTCTCCAAACTCTGGTTTCTGTAAGTGTTCTTCTGAAACTCAGTTTCCAACCTGTGTTCTCTGTAAAAGAACTACTGCACCCCAGCCTTCAACCTGTGCTGTCTGTAAAAGTCTTTCTGCACCCCAGTCTCAAAACTCTGTTCTCTAAAACAGTTATTCTTCACCCCAATCTCCAACCTCTGCTCTCTGTATCAGTCCTTCTGTACCGCAGCCTCCAACCTTTGTTCTTTGTCAGGGTCCTTATTTACCACAGTATCCAACCTCAGCCTACTGTATCCGTCGTTTTCCACCACAGTCTCCAAACTCTGCCCGCTGTACCAGTCCTTCTGCAACTCAGTCTGCAACCTCTGCTCTGTGCAACAGTCCTTCTACACCCCATTTTCCATCCTCTGCTTTCTGCAACAGTCATTTTGCACCGCAGACACCAACATTTGCACTCTGAAACAGTTCTTCTCCACCCCAGTCTCCAACCTCTGCTCTCTGTAACAGTCCTTCTGTACTGCAGTCTCCAACCTCTGCTCTCTGTAAGGTTCCTTCTGCACCCCAGTTTCCAAACTCTGCTTTCTGTATCAGTTCTTGTGCACCCCAGTCTCCAACCTCTTCTCTCTGAAAAATCCTTCTGCAACCTAGTCTCCAAATTCTGCTCTCTGTAACAGGCCTTCTACAGCACAGTATCCAAAGTCTGCTCTCTGCAACAGTCCTTGTGCACCCCAGTCTCCAACATCTGCTCTTTGAAACAGTTCTTTTGTACCTCAGTCTGAAAACTCTGCTCTCTACAACAATCCTTCTGCACCCCAGTCTCCAACTTCTGCTTTCTGTAACAGTCCTTCTGTACCTCAGTCTCCAACATCTGCTTTCTGTAAAACCCTTCTGAAACCCAGTCTGCAAACTCTGCTCAATGTAACAGGCCTTCTGCACTCAAGTCTCCAACCTCTTCTCTCTGTAAGAGGCCTTCTGCACCCCAGTTTCCCACCTCTACTCACTGCAACGAGCCTTCTGCACCCCAGTCTCTAACCTCTGCTCTCTGCAACGATCATTCTGCATCCCAGTCTCCAACGTCTTCTCTCTGCAAAAGTCCTTTTGCACTTCAGTCTCAAACCTCTGCTGTCTGCAACAGTCCTTTTGAACCTCAGTCTCCAACATCTGCTCTCTGCAACAGTCCTTCTATAACCCAGTCTTCAACTTCTGCTCTCTGCAACAGTCTTTCTCACCCTATTTTCCATACTCCGCTCACCCCAACAATCTTTCTGCACCCCAGTCTCAAAACTCTGTTCTCTATAACAGTTTTCTGCACCCCAGTCTTTAAACTTTGCTCTCTGTAAAAGTCCGTCTGTACCACAGTCTCCATACTTTGTTCTTTGTAAGGGTCCTTATGCACCCCAGTATCCAAACTCTGCTTTCTGTATCTGTCGTTTTCCACCCCAGTCCTCACACTCTGCCCTCTTTAACAGTCCTTCTGCAACTCAGTCTGCAACCTCTGCTCTCTGCAACAGTCCTTCTATAACCCAGTCTCCATCCTCTGCTTCTGGAACAATAGTTTTGCACCCCAGACTCCAACATCTGCTCTCTGAAACAGTTCTTCTCCAGCCCAGTCTCCAACCTCTGCTCTCTGTAACAGTTCTTCTGTACTGCAGTCTCCAACCTCTGCTCTCTATAAGGGTCCTTCTGCAACAGAGTTTTCAACTTCTGTTTTCTGTAACAATCCTTCTGCACCTCAGTTCCCAAACCCTGACCTCTGCAATGGTCCTTCTGCACCCCAGACTCTAACCACTTCTGTCTGCAACCATCCTTTTGCACCATTGTCTCCAACCTCTGCTCTCTGCAAAAGTCTTTCTGAACCCCAGTCTCCAACATCTTCTCTCTGCAACAGTCTTTATGCACCTCAGTCTGAAAACTCTGCTCTCTGCAATGATGCTTGTGCACCCCAGTCTCCAACATCTGCTCTCTGCAACAGTCCTTCTGCACCTCAGTCTGAAAACTCTGCTCTCTGCAATGATCCTTGTGCACCCCAGTCTCCTAACTCTGCTTTCTGTAACAGTCCTTCTGCACCTCAGTCTCCAACTTCTGCTCTCTGCAACAGTTCTTCTGCATTCCAATCTTTAACATCTACTCTCTGAAAGAGTCCTTCTACACCCCTGTCCAAATGCAGAAGAATGAGACCTGAACTATTGCTCACCTGCAAAAAATCAACTCAAAATGCATTAAAGACCCAGGCACTAGACCAGAAATTATGCAGTTTCTAGAAAAAAACAAAGTCAATACTCCAACCTACAGGCAGAGGCAATGACTTTCTCAATAGGATGCCAAAGCTCAGGAGATAACACCAAAAGTTAGCTAATAGGATGGTATGAAATTTAGAAGGTTCTGCACAGCAAAGGAGACAATTAGAATATGAAGAGAGAACCTACAGACAGGAAGCAAATCTTTATGAGGGTCTCTTCTAAAAAAGGATGAATATTCATAATATTAATAAAGAACTCCAAAAACTTAACATCAAACCCACAATTATTAAATAACCCAATTATCATATAACCCAATTACCAAATGGGAAACTAAATGAACTAAAGAGACACGTCTTAGAAGAAAATATGTGAGTGGCCAACAAATATATGAAAATACTTGCAAGTCAAGACTACCTGAGATTTCATCTCACTTCAGTGACAAAGGCAACCACCAAGAATACAAACAGAAATGAGTGTGACAAGGAGAGAATTGGAGAGAAAGGAGCACTCTCACCCTGTTGGGTCTTGTGACAATGTGACAATGTGAGATGATGGATGAGAATCTTTTTTTTTCTTTTTTTTATTTTTTTTTAAAGAGAGAGTGAGAGAGAGAGGGGGACAGAGAGAGAGAATTTTAACATTTATTTTATTTTTTCTTAGTTCTCGGCAGACACAACATCTTTGTTGGTATGTGGTGCTGCTGAGGATCGAACCCGGGCCGCACGCATGCTAGGCGAGCGCGCTACCGCTTGAGCCACATCCCCAGCCCAGATGGATGAGAATCTTAAAGACAATTGGGCTGGGGATGTGGCTCAAGCAGTAGTGCGCTTGACTGGCACGCATACGGCCCGGGTTCGATCCTCAGCACCACATATCAACAAAGATGTTTTGTCCGCCGAGAACTAGAAAATGAATATTAAAAATTCTCTCTCTCTCTCTCTCTCTCTCTCTCTCTCTCTCTCTCTCTCTCCCCCCCCCCCGCTCTCCTCTCCTCTCCTCTCCTCACTCACTCTCTCTTAAAAAAAAAAAAGACAACTGCCCAGGTAGAGTCACCACAGGGTCTTCAATTTAGGGAAAGCTAGTCTACTCGGGGGAGGAGGGGCTGCTTCTGACAGCAAAGAGGGTTAATGGAGATTTCAGGGTTCAAGGCTCTGAGATTTGTCTAATTCCACTGGTATTTTGCCATTCTAATTAACAGGGTCTCAATCATTCCCCCATTAACGTCCTAATTGACATAAGAGAGACCTGGAGAAATTGTGGATTTATAATTTTCTTTGTACGTCTGCAATTTGGAGAATTGGATGTTTTATTCTGATATTAACCTTTATCATTTTTCAGAGAGAAAATATTTCTGATTATCTGAACCTGACTTGAAGGAGAAATATAATGCTTGAACCTATCATTGTCTTTCTGTAAGTCTCCCACTCCAGTCAGTAACAGCAGTCTGTAGTCATGTTGTAATGTTCATTCCCACCTTGAAGGTCGATGGTGTTATTCCAAAGCTCAGTTTTGCATAGACATTTGATTTCAGGAAACGATAACTTAAAGTCTCTTTTGGGTCATTACACACCAGAAATTATCAGGTCTCCTTTCCCATGGGCTGTGACATCATCAACATATTCAATTTCCTCAGGTCAGACATCAAACCTACCTCCTCAGATATGTTATCTTGAACCATCTCTGATGTAAACCACTATTGTGGTCAGTGCTACCATGGTCAGGTAGAGATGAAGAACGACTCTTGATATCTTAGGGTAGAGGAAGTTGACACAGAAAAAAGTTATAAAATGGTTGGGAGATGTGGAAGAAAAAAGAAAATAGGGCAGGTGACACCACCCAATATATGGAAACCCTAACTGCCCTGGAAAGAGATGCTCATTCCATGCTACTGTGACCCACATTCAGGAACAGCTGTCTAAGAGCCTGCACACACAGATCCTGGCACCAAGGAGATTAGTTCCTGCCTCTACAAGGCTGGTTTTCTGCTGATGCTATGGAATCTAAATGAACCCGCTTTCTTCTTTTCCTTTCTTCCTCTCTGGCTAGTGTTTGGCTGATCTTAACAAAACCTCCTAAAATAGAGGCCTAGAGGCAGGGGAGTGTGGGAAACAAGGTTCTCGTACTTTCTGTCCCTCTGGTGTTGGGAGAACACAGAAAGACAGAGATAGTGCTGAATACCCACACAAGGTGTCCGACACACTTGAACCTGAAAGTGGGAAAAGGGTGTTTGTGAAAAGAGCGGAGAGAAAGGAGTATCAGAAATTTTAAAAGCGGGTGTTGGAGTTGAAGCTCCAGATACAGAATCTCTAACCAGGTGCCTACAAGTCCCTGGGAGGCATCTTGTTTCAGATGACTGTATACTCCAGTTTGAAGATTGGTTTAGACTTTGATCGTGCAAAGGGATTCACACCCTCCAGCCAGCTTCCTCAGGGGACTCTGGACCTCGTTGCTTTTGAGGCTGTGAATGATGGGGCAAAATAGGGGGCTCACCACACAGAAGAGCACAGAGACCAGGGTGTCCATGTCCAGCCTTCTCTGGGCCTGTCATAGTGGAAGTTGGCTGTTTCATAGAAGACCACCACGAGAGTGAGGAGGGATGCACAGGTGGAGAAGGCCTTCCTCCTTCTCTGGGCAGAGGGAATCCCCAAAATGGCTCCCGTGATGAGTACGTAGGAGCCTGCAGTGAAGAGGCAGGGGCTCAGGCCCATGGTGGCACTGACCACGTGGAGCACAGATTGGTTGACAGAGGTGTCTCAGCAGGAGAGCTTCAGGAGCAATGGGGTGTCACAGAGAAAGTGGCTGAACTGGTGGGGCCACACAGAGTAAGTGTGATGGCCAGCACCATGTGTGTGACCAAATTCACCAGCCCACACAGCCAGGACCCAGTCACCAGGCCAACACAGACCTTCACACTCATGATGACTGGGTACTGAGGAGAACGGCAGGTGGCCACACAGCAGTCATTCTGGCCACACAGCCAGTAAGAAGCCTTTTTTGCCAGCACTTGTCACCAAGAAGATCTGGGAAAGGCAGTCCTCATAAGAAATGGCCTTCTTCTCCCAGAAGAAGTTCACCAGCAGTACTGGGAGGGTGGTGGATGTGTAGCAGACGTCCAAGAAGCTCAAATTGCTGAGGAAAAAGTACATTGGAGTGTGGAGAGCAGGACTGATCCTGGTGGCCACTATTATGAGCACGTTCCCCAGGAGAGTAGTCAGGTAAATGAACAGAAAGAGTAGAAAGAACCAGCCCTGTAGGTTGGAGTAGTTGGAAAATCCCAAGAAGATGAATTCAGTGACAAATGATTGATTGCTCATTTCCAATGATATCATAGCTACAAATCAGAGAAAAAGAGAACCATGATGAGAATGAGAGCACCCCAAACAGGCTTGTTAATCTGCAGCAACATGGCAAATAATATTTTATACAGAGATGCCTGGACTCTGGAAAGTGACGTACAGGAGTGACTTTAGAGAGAGCATAACTTCTCACAGACTTTTGCATGGGTGCTCTTTTGTAAGAATAAATGAAGACTTGGTCAAAATGCACAACCAGCTATCAACCCCTGTGTCTCATTGAATCTGCAGTATCTCCCTCCTAACACTGTGCTTCACTGTGATGAATTCTTTTTTATATGTCTGTTATTTCAAGTAATAAGTTTTCATTGTGGAAAAATGAAGAAAATGCAGAAAGTTATTCAGAAGAATAGAACAGGTCACAAAATCAAAGCTCTCTTTGCATTCATCCCATTCTACCTCTATCTATCTTTAAAATATTCAAAGCAAAATTTCCCAATATTGTTGTACTCTATTTAGTTGTTTGCCTTGTAATCTTTATTTCCTAACATGAAATTAAGTTAATATCTCCCTTTTTATTTAACATAGAAACCTTCCATTCTATTTACTATCATAAATATTGGAATAGAAGCTTTCATACATATGTATCTGTGATCATCTCTGATTATTTCTTAAAAGTAAAATTATAAGTAACCTGCTTTTAAATATATAGATCTATTTTTTTAGTAGAAACTTTTATTTTTTTAAGTTTTATAAGATACAAAAAATTTTGACATATGATATATACTTAGGTATTTTTCTTCTTTTGTATTATAAGATTTACCTCACCAAACATTACATTTCCTAAAAAAAAAAGATTGATACAATTATTGATTTTCTATCATGTTACCCATGCTAATCCGTGATCCATTGTTTTGAACTATAATTTCTGTTTCTTTTTCAATCTTAAATCAAAAATATTATAGTAAAACAGTAGGCTCTTGGTCCAGATAGATGTGGATTGAAATCCATCTTTTATTTACTAGATGTTGTTTTTAAAAAATGTCAGCTCATCTCTATTCCTCAGTTTGTTCTTTGCTTAGGATATTAATGATGTCAATTTCACAACTGCTGAAAAAAGTTTTGAGATAATATAAGCTTTGTGTCTGGCACATTACATTTACTCAATGCCTTTTATCAAGTTAGAAAATGTCTATCTATTTTTTACTAGTAGTTTTTCGTTTGTGTGTGTGTGTGTATGTGTGCTGGGTTTGGAATTCAGAGCCTTATGCATACTAAGCATGCACTCTACCACTGGACTTTGCCCCTAGTTTCATTTAGTTATAGATTTTATCATGAACAGATATTGAATTTTCTTATATTCTCTTCATCTATTGAAATTATATATATATATATATATATATATATATATATATATATATATATATATATTTTATTTAGTCTGTTACTATGGAAATTTGGTTGATTGAATTTTTGAATATTGAACCAGCCTTGCATCCTGGGATTGATCTCAATTGACTGTAATGTTATCCTTATTCTATATGGCTGAGTTCAGTTTGTTAATATTGTTCCCTGCTTGCTTTTTTGTATTCTATTTTCGCTGTTCTTCAGAGATAATCTATTTCTTGAAGAATTCTCAGCTGTATTCTACTGTTATTTTCAGTCAATGCATGTTAGTGGACTAGTGGGAAACAGAGAAGGGATTTCTGATGTTTCCACGAAGCCCTGCCTTAGGTACTGTAAACTCAGTCACAGGGATATGGCCTTCACAGTGACCCACTTTCTAGCAATATGGCTGAGCCTAGTTCTTATTCCTCCTGACGTTAGACATTTCGGCCTGTTCCTTTCCATAGCTGCAAAGGTTTTCCTTTGAGTGTCCTAATGTAACAGTTTCTGTTACTCTTGCCCCTGAAGATTAAAGCTTTTGTTCTATGCAAAAAATCAGGAAATGAGTCTGGGAGGAGTTTTGGCTTCCGTTGCTGCTCTTTGTCCCTCCACCTATCCAAGAAATGATAATGTTAAAGACACTTTCTCAGAATACTTCCCTATCTTCCTGGGAGCATTTGGTGAAATCCATAGAGAGAAAAAAACAAACATCTTATTTCTATAGCCCTCTGGGTCTTTATGCTCTTAAACCAGTCTATACTTAGTCTTTAGAAATTCATTAACCATTTTTTACTTGAGTTTTTTTTTTATAAATAAACTCCTATGTATCAGGTTCTTCCATAGTTAAAAAAATGCCTTGATTATTTTGGTTGCTTATCTCTCCCTAAACTTTGGTTAGTTGTTTGCCTTATAATCTTCATCCCTAATAAAGTCAAGGAAAGTCATTAATTTGCATTTTCTTCTGCTCTTTTTGGTTATTATAATGATGAAAACAACATGCTTTCTAGATATTTCGATAGATACTCAAGGTGAAATTTGAAGTCTATACACTTACTTTTCAAAAATATTTAGGAATTTTTAATTTAGTTAAATATGTATTTATTCTATTCAAAACAATCCCATTCCTAGCATATTTCCAAGGAAATTAATGCACAGTTTACAAAAATTCTTGTGTAAAAATTCATAATAACTCAAACAAATATTATGCCTTTAGCCGAAAGACAGAAGACAAATCACGGTTTATCATGCAGTGAAATAATTCAGTTACTTTAGAAACACAAATACTGGAACATTAATAATATTGATAAATCTAAAAAAAATTATCTGGGGGAAAGAAGCTAGATACAAAATATATACTGTATGTTTCCTTTAAATAAAGTTCAAAAATTAGCAAAACAGCTCTAATGGTCAAGTAATAATGGTGGTCTTTTTTTTTTTATTTGAGCTCAGGGGTGATATCAGTTGAAGCATGAAGGAATTTTCTAAAGTGATGGAAATGTTTTATATCCTGATTTTTGGTAGTTCATATATATGTAAAATATTATAAATATTTTAATATATATTATTAAAATATTATAAACCTGTACACTTTAGATCTGTGCATTCTTTGAGTACAAATTATAGTTTAATTTTTAAAAATAGCCTTATTTTAAAAATAAGTAATTAATGGGGAAGAGTGGTACCTGCCTGTAATCCCAGGTACTTGGGAGACTAAGACAGGAGGATCATAAATTTGAAACTCTGCAAGGCCCCCCGCTCCAAATAATTGAAAGGGCTGGGGATATAGCTTCATGGTAGAGTGCCACTGGGTTCAATCCCTAGTACTGCAGTAAGTAAGTAAGTAAGTAAGTAAGTAAATTGATAAATAGAAGTGAAAGCATTTTTTTAAGATGATTTTTAACTCAGGATTGGTTGGAACCACATCTAAATATTTTTATAGGTCTCTAAGAGGTTAAGTATTTTCTCCCATTTTTTGCATTTCTCTACTTCTTTTTTACCACAGTGATAGTCCAGGACATATCACATTTTACAAGTGACATCAGTTGTTTCCTGATCACGATCTGTTTGAAGCAGTGAATGTGATTGGTGGGTGCATTCGGTCTGTATCACAGATACAAAGCCTTGCTCACCATGATGGATGGGCGTGTGCATGTGTGTGTGTGTGTGGGTGTGTGTGTGTGTTGTTGGTTGTGGGATTGGTCTTGACTGAGAACACTGTCTTATAGTTAGTGGGATGGCAAGTTGGCATCTCAGGCAACATTGATGGCAGAAATCTCAAAGAATATAGCAGGAATCTGCCATCTAAGGCTCAGCAAGCTCAGAACACTTGGTTATCCTAATTGCTATAAATGGAAAGACCCTCACTATTGAGCTCCTCTAAGAGCTGCATCACACTGGGGCGGGAGGAAGGAGCCAATTTCCATAGAGATGTACCCTGTTTCTATGGAGACTCCAGCTAGGCTTCAAGGGGCTTGTGGGATAGTACTAGTGGATGCTGCCAAGCCCTCGGTCATTCTGAGGAGCCTGCTACTTCAGGGGATGTGGCAGGGTATCAGCCTATGGGGCCCGTACTAGGCTCTGTGAAGTTGTGTCAGGCCTGATTTCTAAGCAAGGTACTTGGCAATAGGAACCTCGGAAAATGTCCCACCCGCACCATGCCATGGGTGAGAGAGCCCAGGTGTGTCTCTGGAAGCCAGGCTTGAGTATGAGCATGGACATCAATGATTGCAGAGTATCAACAATAGGGGACCATAAATCTCTTTCAGGTGAGTGCAGATTGAAAACAGGGACATCTGGAGGGAGATAGACTGGGTTTTAGAAAATCATCAGATCTCTAGGTCTAGAACACGCAGATAGACCCACTCATGGAATTGTGCGTGTGAGTCCAAGGAGCAGGGGTCGATTACTATGAAACCTGGTTCCCCAGGTTTTACACACACCTGTTTAGTTCAAAAGAGTGTTCTGAGTGCTAAACCAAGATCAAAATGAAGTGGTCTGTATCTGAAGACGTGCTGTGTGGAAGGTGAGAGAAAATCTCTGAAGCCCTCATGGAGAAGGATATGGAGAACTTTAAAGTCCTAGTTAAAGAGGACATGGTAAAGACAACAAATCAGTTTGGGCAGGCTGGCTAGCTGTTGGGATCACTCAGGAAAACAGGAATATGGAAGGAATAGCAGATGTAGAGGAGGCTTTGGTGGATTTTATTTGAGTAATGTTGAATGTGAGTTATCTGTGGGATAATCACGTGGAAATGCCCTTCACAGACAGCCTAGAACTGCAGGTGTGGATTTGGGAGTCATTGTCTTGAAGGCAATTGTTACAGCAAAGGGTGAATATGAAATCCCCCAGGATAATAGAGAAAGTAGAGAAGAAAATAGAGAAAGTAGGGATTCTTGTGATACTTGGTGTTAACAAAAATTGTAGTAAAAGTTTATCCAGAAATGACTAAAAACACCACACTATCTAGGTCAGTTGTAGGTATCACTTTCTCTAAATAATTTCCCTAAACAAGAGGTTACCTTATTAGCATTGATTTACAATAAATCAACTTTGAAATGGAGCTGGAAGCTACATGTACTGGACATTTCTTACATTCTCTGTTTTCTCTATCAACTACCTGGATGAACTTCAAGTCATTTAGAAATCAGTGACATGTACTTTCTTTTAACTCCCTGTATCAAAATGATCAATATGACAATCTCTTTTATAGGTAGATATCTAGATGTTTTCAGAAAAAAAAATAAAATTCCACATAGAAGGCAGTTCCAGCAGATTTTACTATGGGAAATTGGTACATGGTCTGTGGATGTGTAAAAGAGAAAACTAAACGTAAATGTTTAGGGATTTAAAAATACAATCTCTGAAGTTGTGCATACTGCTATTGTAAAGGTCTTATTATCCCCATTTTACAGAAAAAAAGAATTGAAATTAATGCACAATATATTAATGCAAGTAGGAAAACATCAATGAATCTTTTTAATTTGCATAATGTACATTAATTTGTACATTTAATATGTATTAACAATTATGATTTAGGAAACAAAATAAGAAATTGACTCAGAAAATTTATCATGTAATAACTCTTATTTGTAGTGATACTTTGTTACCTGATGATAATACCATATATTAGTAAACTGTATTATTATCTTCAATGCCCAGACATTCTTGTCTTTGGTTCTAATAATTCATTGCACATGATTA
Organism: Ictidomys tridecemlineatus; assembly: GCF_052094955.1. Lineage (NCBI taxonomy): Eukaryota > Metazoa > Chordata > Mammalia > Rodentia > Sciuridae > Ictidomys > Ictidomys tridecemlineatus. The sequence continues at coordinate 156,074 of NW_027524863.1, forward strand.
ATAGGCCAACACAGCATTCATTAAAATTCCAAATCTCAGGGCCTTAAGAAGCTTAAAGTATTTAAATTTCAATAGAAAGTCGGTGCTTCAGTTAAGCACAACTAATTTTAAAATCTAAATATAAACAAAATAAAATAAATAAGTCTAGAGTCTTAAATGAAGAACTTTTTTCTTATTACTTTTGCAATAAATGAAATGTTTTGGTGACTAACCTTATGGATTCATTTCCTCAAATGAAAAAAAAATGGGCATGACAAAAACGAGGAAGAATGGTGTGATCATGAAAACCCTTATGCACATCAGGGAAACAATGATTCCTATTTCATCTCAATAGCACAAGCAATGATTAAAATTTTAAATCCAATTTTCATGTTGCCCAGGAAATTGCTTAAAATACACACACACACACACACACACACACACACACACACACATTACAAGGTCAATTTATTCAGAAGAAATATCTGAATGATTTCAGGTGCTTGTGGCAATGTGAATTTATTACTGTGAAATCTATGAGCTATCTGGCCTGGCCCAGAGTTGTCCTCATATACTTCCATGTGGTGTGGGTGCTTAGAGCCAAGGGAAAGATCGGAGGTCATTGTGCAAAACTGTTGGCCTCAGTCAGTGAGTTCCAAGTGTTCCCAGTGATGCTGGTCCAAGGACACACTTTGGGGGAGGCTGGGCTCTTTCACCTAACATGCAGAAATGCCCTTAAACCTAACTGGTAGGTTTAAAATCTTAACCAATTCACCAGGAAAAAGCCTCCTTTCTGTCTTGGAGATTCAGCACTCAATTCAGCATTTAACATCTCTTTCAGTTCTGTTTTTGGGGCCGGGGTGCAGTGGGGCAGTTACCGGAGATTGAACTCAGGGGCTTGACCACTGAGCCACATCCTCAGCCCTATTTTATATTTTGTTTAGAGACAGGGTCTCACTGAGTTTCTTGGTGCCTTGTTTCTGCTGAGGCTGTCTTTGAACTCACTATTTTCCTTCCTCAGCCTCCTGAGCTGCTGGGTTACAAGCCATCACCACTGTGCCAGCTCTTTCAGTTCTTTTTATTTCACCTGTGCTTCTTCTACCATAAAGGGGAAAGGGAAGAAATATTATTACCTCTTACGATATGTCAGAGCCTTCTAGTTATAAAATTCTTCAAAATAAAAAATTCTCTTTTCCATTTAGATTTTAAAATTTCTTTTCTTGGTAGTGGTTAGTTTCAATTCAAACCATTTTGTTCCTATACAGGGTCTAATTAAGTCGTAAGCCAGATCTACTAAGAAACTCAAAGAGGATAAGATCTGATCCCTGTCCTGCTGCGCCCCTCCCCTGACTCTGGCAATGGCAAGGCCCTACTGAGGTGGATGGCGCAAGTCGTCCATTCTCTGGAGGAGCGCAGTATTATTCTGGGAATGGGCTGATTTGTTTTTGTATTCCTTTAATAAGTATAGTTTTGATTTCTCATATGACCATTAAGTATAAAGGAAAAATCGTGACTTTCCCAATTAATGCAACTACTTCTATAGTATAGATCTGTTTGCTCTAAATGCAATGATTCAGCTGTGGAGTGTAAATTGTTAATGTCTAAAGAAAAACTCCCTGTATTCCTGTCAAGGAAGTTTTTGAGAAACTAAATTTAAATCTAGAGAAGGAAAATTAATGTTAAGGAGATAGATTAGTGCTTAGTACTGGGCAACTTGTTCTTGTTCCTGTGCACAATGGTTTGTGCTCATACTTTTGTTTGATTACAAGTAATAACAAATCAACTACTTGCCGTAACCATGACACCGGTTCCAGTCAGTAAGTCAAGAAAGAATAGTCAAGGTATAGGCCAAAAGTTTGCGACATTTGTAACTATTATTAAAAGTTAACTAAGCAGAAACAGCTCAAAGCAAAACTCGAACTGAAATTAAAATGCTTTCTTATGCATAAGCCAAAATACATTCTTCTATTCTAATTGTAGCTACGTAATATTTTGTTTTGTTTGAATAATGATTCCTGTTTTGTAACCACAAAGTACTGTAAGCCTGCCAAAATGAAAAGTATATATGATCAACTTCACAAGTAAAGATTGGGATCAACACCTTCACTTTGGTGTCTGTGTTGTTTCTCCACCCCCTCTTTCGCTGACTCCTCACAATCCGTTCCTCTCCTGAGACCCCCTGTTGGAGCTGGTCTCCGACACTGTCCTTCAACCAACTTACAATCTAATGGGAAGATGAACTCAATATGTGCAGGAAACTTGGTAACAATTCTATGTAATCTACAAATTATCATTATTTTCCCTTAGTGTTTGCTTGGGCAGCTCTGGGAATGGAGCACTTAATAATTGTCAAAGCCCCTCATTCCATCTTGAATATGTGCTCCTCCAGGTCCTCGATGGGAATCTCAATTGGGTTCTAAACACTAGGGCAACACTAAATGTGCACATGTGTAAATGTGCACTCAGTAAAGGTTTGAAGAATGAAGAAGGTCGGTCAAGTACATCCATGGAGCAGAGTTTTTAAAAGATTGTTTAAAGACCGTACTGTGTGGGACCTAAAGGATCTAACAGAGACTTGACTGAGGCGAGAGGACATTTCTGTTCAGTGGTTCTGTTGCAGATATCTGGCTGATAAAAATAAAGCCTCTGTGGGCATAAGTGAGGCAGCATAGCCCAGCGGCTTCTGAGGAACTCAGTGTCTCCTGTCTCCTAAACATATCCCTTATGGAGACCATCGGCTCAGTTCCCACAGAACAAGCAGCTCTGCATCTTTCTTTCCCAATCAGTCATCTCAAAGTCAGGTGACCGAGAATGAAGTCACTTACGACTGACCCCAAAATATAATATTTCTAAAGGAGGGGGGTTGTGTATGAAGTAGATTACTCACAAGCTTCAGGGATTTATTACAGTTAATAATTGCTTGCAACTCCCCTCCCCAAGCATCCATGGGTTGTAAGATAAAGATAAAAACCCCTAATTAGTGAATGAATATGTTTCTAAACATAATTTCTTCTACAATAATGATTTTTATTTAAACAGATATTTTGGTAGGTCTATTGTTATTCTATATTGTATCATAATGAGAATGTCTCCCTATACTTTCTCCCTAAAGATTATTTCTTTCTGTCCTGCTCATCAAAAGCAGAGGATTAACACTTAGCATTATCTATTGTTTACCATAAGTAATTTTCCACACACACCATCTCACTTAAGGAATTTAGGCATCCCAGGGTTTCTGGTTATATTTTGGGTTTTCTTTCAGTACTGGAGGCATCATGCTAAATCCCTCAGGTTTTGTGATAACCTCTGAAGTTATTTCTACTCTGGCAATACAAGTAGTATTGTGGAAACTTAGACACACATAGAAAAGGTGCTATGATAGGTCATTACATAAATGCCATCAAAATGGTAATGAAAATATGTACCATATTCTGTAATATGTTTTTAAGGTGTAGGTATATCCTGATTCTGGGATAGTGTTTTTGAAAATTGTGATGGTAAATAAACTATTTACCAGAAACTCTCACAGAGAGGCGTAGATTTCTGGTTTTGGTGTGGCCCTTGCTGCTCTCCATACTAGCACCTGGGCTGCAAAGAAAGCTCTTGGTAAAACTGGCTGTTGGTCTCCATTCACCACAAAACGGACCTGTTATTCTGAAAGTTGCCTGTCGCATATCTGTGGCCTTATTAAGGAGTCAAAATCCTCTGATCTCTCACAATTCATTTTCCTGTGATGGACATTTATGGAGGTCTGGGGCCGACCTGTTGGGAATATGCATCTAGCCTTTCCTCTGCAGCTGCTCTGAGACTCCTCAGTGTGCAAACACAACTCAAGGGCAAAGGCTCGAGTTCAACTGCAACAATGGAGAGCAGTTAATTCGCTATTGGATTCATTAATGTCTTGGCAATCACCTGTTCCCAACATGAAGCGAGAAGATCAGCGTCCTCTCTCTTCTGGGATGTGGGTGAGCGAAGTTCAGAGTGAGATTTCTGCTAAGAAGTTTTGAGTGGCTGAATCCTCAAGACTGCCTTCGCTTCCACCTAGGTAGAGAAAGGGTCAGGGTTGGTGTACACTTATTGGGATGGATTTCGCAGGGCATATGAAGTTTTTCCTTTATGTTACATACTTTGCCAGATGGACAGATATCAGAAGCCACAATATTAGAAGCATCCCCACTATCTTTAGCTGATCTACTCCTGCTAAGGGCTGATCCCTTACCAAACCCTGTATGACTTCGTGCCCCTTAATTTTATGATCCTGCTCATGACCTGGTGAAGAAATTGTTTGCTCTGGAGTTTAAAAGTAGGGGAAAAAAAGAGTCATCAAACAGCTCTTTCGGGCACAGATGGAGAAAAGACAACAAGCTTGAAAGTCTTGTAGTATTTTACTGCACAAAAATAAAAATAAAGTATTAGATAAAGAGGTAAGTCTCTAAAACTTAAAATTTTCCATAATACAACGGGGTTTTCCTCATGCTTAGGAGAGACAAATTAACAGTACTTTAAAAGATTTAAGAATGATTAGCCATCAGGGAAAAGCAAAGCTAAAGCACATTTGATGAAGCACTTCACACATTCCAGGGTCATCACAATAAAAGGAATGATAATGATGTGTTGTTAAGGGAGTGAGGAAATCAGAAGCTTTATTCACCACTCTTAATAATAAGGTAAGCTTGTTCCACTGGTCTGAAAATGATCTGGAACTTTTTCAGAAAGTTAAATATGGAGTAAAAGGTCCACCTCTTCCACTCCTACTTACAAACTCAAGATAAATAAAAAAGTTGTCCACCAATGATTTCTACATGAATGTTTATATAATGTTTATATTATATATAATGTTCATATTACATATACGAATCTTATTCATATTAGTCAAAAACTGAAAATGACCAGGCAGGTCTGTAATCTAGCTACTCAAGAAGCTGAGGCAGGAGGATCACAAATTCAGGGAAAATCTAGGTAAATTTGCAAGACCTGTCTCAAAACAAAATTTTTAAAAGGGTTGGGCTTTGGCTTAGTGGTAGAACATTGTTTAGTGTGCAGGAGGCTCCGGGTTCAATCTGCAGTATGACACCCACACAGACACAAAGTAAAAATTAGTATCCAGTGGAAAATGAACAAAGAAATGTGGCATTTTTATAAGATGGAAATCAGTCACAATAAGAAGGAATCAACTAAAATACTAATACAAGCTAAAATAAAGCTGAAAATTGCAAACATCCTAAGTGAAAGGAGTCAGATCCAAAAGGCATTTATGGTATTACTTCATTAAAAATATCCACAAAACACGAGTGTATACATGGGTCTTTCCACATGTGAAGGAGAAACACAGAAAGGTGTTTATGTAAAACTTAGAATCAAGATCCATTAGGAAAATGCAAGTCAAAGTCACATTGCACATAGCACTTCACATTCACTAGTGTTGGCTAGAGCTGAAATATTGGGGGAAAGGAGATTGACTGCTTTGGGTATGGGCTTTTTTTGGAGAGAAAAGTAATAAAAATATTCTGAAATACCTGTGGATTAGAGAACCCAGGTGAGGTCACAATGTGTCACATACTTCGCACAGCGTGCTTCCCCTGGTTGGAGGGGCACCACAGTGGTCATGAGACACTGTGTATGGAGAGAGCACTCTTGTAATTTCTGCTGAAGAGTTCACATATTTCTACAACTAAGATATTTTCTAGAATGAAACCATCATCTAGTTCTAATCTCACTATACAGTCTGTCTCCTAGCAAGCTTCCTCAGGGAACTCTGGACCTCCTTGCTTCTCAGGCTGTGAATGATGGGCTTAAACATGGGGGTAACCACACAGAAGAGCACAGAGACCAGGGTGTCCATGTCCAGCCTTCTCTGGGCCTGTCATAGTGGAAGTTGGCTGTTCCATAGAATACCACCACGAGAGTGAGGGGGGACGCACACGTGTACAAGGCCTTCCTCCTGCCCTAGGCAGAGGGAATCCCCAAGATGGCCGCCATGATGAGTGAGTAGGAGCCTGCAGTGAATAGGCAGGTACTCAGGCCCATGGTGGCACTGACAACGTGGAGCGGAGACTCGTAGACAGAAATATCTGAGCAGGAGATCTTCAGGAGCAATGGGGTTTCACAGAGAAATTGGCTGATCTGTTGGGGGCCACATAGAGTGAGTGTGATGGCCAGCACTGTGTATGTTACCAAATTCACCCGCCCACACATCCAAGACCCAGTCACCAGGGAAACACAGACCTTCACACTCATGATGACTGGGTACTGAAAAGGACGGCAGGTGGCCACGCAGCAGTCATACTGACCACACAGCCAGTAAGACGCCTTCTGTGCCAGCACTTGTCACCAAGAAGAAGATCTGGGAAAGGCAGACCTCATAAGAAATGGCTTTTTTCTCCTAGAAGAAGTTCACCATCAGTACTGGGAGGGTGGTGGATGTGTAGCACATGTCCAAGAAGCTCAAATTGCTGAGGAAAAAGTACATTGGAGTGTGGAGAGCAGGACTGACCCTGGTGGTCACTATTATGAGCATGTTCCCCAGGAGAGTTGTCAGGTAAATGACCAGAAAGAGCAGGAAGAACCAGCCCTGTAGGTTGGAGTGGTTGGAAAATCCCAAGAAGATGAATTCAGTGACAAATGATTGATTGCTCATTTCCAATGTTGTCATAGCTACAAAACAGAGAAAAAGAGACCATGATGAGAATAGACTGACAGCACCCCAAACAGGGTTGTTAATCTGCATCAAAATGGCAAATAATATCGAATAAAAAGCAGTCTGGAGACTGATAACCTGTGGGACTGGTCTCAGGGAAAAAGACCCATGAAGCCGCACACATTTGCAGCGGTGATGGTGGGTGGGAGTAACCAGAGAATTGCTAGAAGCCAACAGAAAGCCATTCGACCTCATCATGGTGTGAAGTCATTTCTCACTGTCTCAGTAATCTCTGTCTCCTGTTTTCCTTTTATGTAAACATAGGATTTTTGGAGAAGTTCATTTTCATTGCAAATGTTAAAAAAAAATTTATGAAGCAGAGTCATCATCTGCAGAAGCAGTCGATGTTGCCTTCAGTGTTTTCCAATGTAGAGTTTTTCTCATTTTCCATCAATCTTGATCTCTGTGTTCAGAAAGGCAGAAGTTATCTATTCCTGTACAATGCTGAAATTATCAGGGCCAGAGCAAAATAGAGGAAAGAAGTTGATGAAGTGGGGTTGGACTGGCTATCTTAAGTATACAGGGAAAATCAGTGGAGTAGAAGGAGAATGAGAGGGTGGAGAGGTTTGGGAAGGGAGGAAATGTGAAAGGTCTTTACACAGATCATGTTTTGTGCACATGGAAGTCTAAAACAGGGGACTGCACCTGTATGTATATGTAGAAAGCACCAGTCAGAAATTAACAGATAAATGACCCAAAGAAAGATCAGTGGAGAAAGTAGAATGGGGGTGGGAAGGGGAGAGACATGGGGGGGTGGAGACTGATTGGACTAAATCAGATTTCATGCACATAGGATCTTTTCCAAATAAACCCAACTTCTATGTATAACTATTATTCTCTAATAAAAAATTTAAGAAGATGACATGATCCTATCAGCAAAGAGTTAGATTTGAATTCTTCTTGACCTATTTGTATACCTTTAATTTCTTTCTTTTGTCCAATGGCTCTGGCAATTTCAAGGATGAAGTTTAATAAAAGTGGGGAAAGAGGGGGCACCCTGTCTGCTTCCAGTTTTTAGAGTGAATGCTTTCAACCTTTCTCCACTTAGAATGATGCTGCCTTGGGTTTAGCATAGATAGCTTTTACAATGCTTTTACAAAGTTCCTTCTGTCCTTAGAATTTCTACTGTTTTGACAGGTAGGGGTGCTATATTTTGTTAAATGCTTTTTCTGCATCTATTGAGATGATCAATAAACTTACATCTCTCTTAAATAAACTTAATCTCTCCCCTTTGGCTAAACATTCAGATCATCTCCAGTTCTATAAATATTTTAATGAACATTTTCCTACATAAACATATGTGACTATTTCGAATTATCTCTTCAGAATAAAATTTAAATCTGACATAAAAGAATTTGCTGTGCAGTTTCTATTTAAAACTAGCTAATGGCAGAAATTATATTAAGTGAAATAAGCCAGACACATAAAGAGAAATAGCAGTTTTTCACTTCTTTGTGGAAGCTAAAAAGTTGATCTCAGAGAAGTAGAAAGTAGAGCGGTGGTTATTGGATCCTGGTAGAGAATCACAAAAATCATTGTGAGTCTGATTTCTCAAAGACGCATGTGAAGGACTGTCTGAAACATGCCCTCTGAGTGTGGTCTTTTAAAAAAAATAAGAAAGGACTTCTAACAGGGTCCTCAGAAAATCTCTCTTCTCTCCTCAGTGGGCAGCAGGAGGTCCATGGGTCTGGCTGCCTAGGAGCTAGCTGTGGTGTGCAAATGGGCAGGACCAGGAAGGCTGGAGAATCTCAATAATCACTAGTAGACCACATTCTAGGTGAGGACAGGCTGCAAACAGGCCATCCAGAAGGAAATGGCTTGAGCTCTGAAAATGACAGAATCTGTGGATATAGGAAACAGTTGTGGGTCCAATCCACTCATAACACCTACTCCCTGGGTCAGTCCACGTTTGCCACAGTTACCACAGGCCTGACCAGAACAACCCGGAGGGGGAGATGCACTCTGGCCTCCTGGATTTGAGGTTTGGTCTGGGGCCAGCTGACCCATTGCTGCCGGCCTGAGATGAGGTGGGACGCTGATGTGGAAGGGAACAAGGGGGGAAGCGTCCCTAGCTCATGGCAGCCAGAAGGTTAGGGCGGGGGAGGGGACCGAAAGAGAGTGTTCGCAGGGGACAAGATGTGATTCCCCAGGGCATGTCCCCAGCCACACTCCACCTGCCCACACTTTTCTCAGTACAGTGGGCCTTTCAGATAATTAACTCACAAAATGGATAGATGCACCAACTAGGGCACAAGTCTCACAGTCTAATCATTTCACATCTGAACATTGCTACTGTGGCTGACCATGAGCTTTTTTTGGAGAGATACCTTATTGCTGAGCCATAATAGTCTCTGCAGTCCATGTGCTTTGGTTAGAATACCTTAATGTAGTCTCTGAGAAAATTCAGGTGCCAAAACAAGATTAAAAGGAAATATCTAGTAACTGAAGATGTGACATTTGGAGCTTGGGGAAAAGCTCTAAAGAGGAGCCCTGGGTAAAGCAATTTAAAGTCCTGGTGACGAGGACACAAGAGGACACCTGGTCTGTGGGGTAGCTGAGTGGCAGTGGGATCACTCATTAAAACATAAAAAAAAAATGAGAAGGAGCTTGTCTGGAGAGAGGAAAGAAAGAAAGGAGGTTGGGCCTGGAGTCTTGGTACCTGCTGGGTCTACCCTAGGAGATTCCAGGAGTAAGCGGGACAGGTTCCCAGGAGATAGACCTGGAAGCCATGGCTTAGAGTGACTGTGGAAGTCACAGGTGCTCACAAATCCAAAAGAGAGCAGGGTGAGGAGAGAGGGCCTGATGGACTGTGCAGAAAAGAAAGTGTCCAGAAGGAGGCTCACCAGCTATCAGCAATCATTCTGCACAACAGTGTCAAAGATCTGCTCTCTGTACCAGGGCTTCTGCACCCCAGTCTAAAACCTCTGCTCTGTATACCAGTCCTTCTGCACCCCAGTCTCTAACCTCTGCTCCCTGCAACAATCCTTCTTCAACCCAGTCTCCAAGTTCTGCTCTCTGAAAAACTCCTTCTGCACCCCAGTCGCAAACATCTGCTCTCTGCAATACTCCTTCTGCACCTCAGTCTAAAAAATCTGCCCTCTGAAACAATCATTCTGAACCCCAGTCTCCAAACTCTGCTCTCTGTAACAGTCCTTCTACACCTCAGTCTCCAAACTCTTCTCTCTATAATATCCTTCTGCAAAACAGTCTCTAAACGGTGATATCTGTAACAGGCCTTCTGCACCCCAGTCTCCAATCTCTGCTCCCTGCAAGAATCCTTCTGATCCCCGGTCTCCATGTCCTGCTCTCTGAAAGAGTTTTTCTGCACCCAACTCTCGAACATCTGCTCTCTGCAACAGTCCTTCTGCACCTAAGTCTGAAAACTCTGCTCTCTTCAACAATCATTCTGCAACGAAGTCTCAAAACTTTGCTCTCTGTAACATTCCTTCTGCACCACAGTCTCCAAACTCTGCTTTCTGTAATATTATTCTGCACCTCAATCTATAAACTGTGCTATCTGTAACAGTCCTTCTGCACCCCAGTCTCCAACCTCTGCTCTCTGTAACAGGCCTTCAGCACCCCAGTCTCCAACCTCTGCTCTCTGTAACAGGCCTTCTTCACCCCAGTCTCCAACTTCATCTCTCTGAAACGATCATTCTGTACCTCAGTCTCCAACCTCTGCTTTCTTCAACAGTCCTTCTGTCCTCAGTCTCCAACCTCTGCTCTCTGTAAAATCCTTCTGCACCACAGTCTTTAAACTCTGCTCTCTGTAACAGTCCTTCTGCAACCCAGTATCCAACCTCTGCTCTCTGTAACAAAACTTCTGCAACTCAGTCTCAAAAATCTGCTCTCTGCAACACTTCTTCTGCACCCCAGTCTCCAAACTCTGTTCTCTGCAACAGTCCTTTTGCACCCCAGTCTCCAACCTCTGCTCTCTGTAACAGTCTTTCTAAACCTCAGTCTCCAAACTCTGTTCTTTATAATATCCTTCTGCACATCAGTCTCCAAACTGTGATATTTGTAACAGGCCTTCTGCACAACAGTCTCCAACCTCTGCTCCCTGCAAGAAAACTTCTGCACCCCAGTATCTATGTTCTGCTCTCTGAAATAGTCCTGCTGCACCCCACTCTCGAACATCTGCTCTCTGCAACAGTCCTTCTGCAACTAAGTCTGAAAAATCTGCTCTCTGCAATAATTATTCTGCAACCCAGTCTCCAACCTCTGCTCTCTGTAACAGTCCTTGTGCACCTCAGTCTCCAAACTCTGCTCTCTATAATATCTTTCTGCAAATCCAGTCTCCAAAATGTGATATCTGTAACAGGCCTTCTGCAACCCAGTCTCCAACCTCTGCTCCCTGCAAGAATTCTTCTGCACCCCAGTCTCCAAGTTCTGCTCTCTGAATGAGTCCTTCTGAACCCCATTCTCGAACATCTGCTCTCTGCAACAGTCCTTCTGCACCTAAGTCTGAAAACTCTGCTCTCTGCAACAATCATTCTGCAACCAAGTCTCCAAACTCTGCTCTCTGTAACAGTATTTCTGCACCCCAGTCTCCAAACTCTGCTCTCTGTAACAGACCTCCTGCACCCCAGTCTCCGACATCTGCTCTCTGCAATGATCCTTATTCTCCCCAGGCTCCAACCTCTTTTCTCCGCAATGGGCCTTCTGCACCCCAGTCTCCAAACTCTTCTCTCTGCAACAGTCTTTCTGAACCTCAGTTTAGAACCTCTACTATATGTAACAGGTATTCTGCACCCTAGTCTCCAACCTCTGCTCTCTGTAAGATTTTTCTGCACCTCAGTCTCCAACCTCTGCTCTCTGTAACAGTCCATATGCACCCCAGTATCCAACGTCTGCTCTCTGTAACAATCTTAGGCACCTAAATCTCCAACTTCAGCTCTCTGCATCGGTAATTCTGCACCCCAGTCTCCAAACTCTGTTCTCTGCAAAAGTCCTTCTGAACAACAGTCAGCAAAGTCTGCTTTCTATATCAGTTCTTCTGTACCCCAGTCTCCAACCTCTGTTTCTGTAACAGTCCTTCTACACCTCAGTCTACAACCTCTGCTCTCTGTAACAGTCTTTCTGCAACCTAGTCTTAAACCTCTACTCTCTGCAACATTTCTTCTGCACCCCAGTCTCTAATCTGTGCTCTCTGTAACTGTCCTTCTGCACCCCAGTCTCCAACATCTGCAATCTGTAAGTATCATTCTCCACCATAATCTCCAACCTCTGCTCTCCTCATCGAACATTCCGCACCTCAGACTCCAATCTCTGCTCTCTGCAACAATCCTTCTGCACCCCAGTTGTCAAGCACTGGTCTCTGTAACAGTCCTTATGCAGCTCAATCTCCCACCTATGCTCTCTGTAAGATACTTCTGCACATCAGTCTAAAACATCTGCTCTCTGCAATGATCTTTAAAACCCCAATCTCCAACCTCTACTCCCTGTAACAGTCCTTCTGTACAGCAGTCTCCAAACTCTGCTCTCTTTAACGGTCCTTCTACACCTCAGTCTCCAACCTCTACTTTCTGATTAGTCTTTCTGCACCCCAGTCTCCAAACTCTGCACTCTGTAACAGTTCTTCTGCACCCCAGTCTCCAAACTCTGCTCTCTGTAACAGTCCTTCTGCACCCCAGTCTCCAAAATCTGCTCTCTGCAACAGTCCTTTACCACCCCAGTCTCCAAACATTTATCTCTGTAACCGTCCTTCTGTAGTGCAGTCTCCAACCTCGGCTCTCTGAAACGGTTCTTCTGCACCCCAGTCTCAAAATCTGCTTTCTGTATCAGTCCTTCTGCACCCCGTCTCTAAACTCTGCTCTCTGTAACAGTCCTTCTGAACCTCAGACTTTAACCTCTGCTCGCTGCAACAGTCCTACTGCGCCTCAATCACCAACCTCTGCTCTCTGCAACAGTGCTTCTGTACCTCAGTGTCCAAACTCTTCTCTCCATATAATACTTCTGAAACCCAGTCTCCAACCTCTGCTATTTGCAATGGTCATTCTGCACCACAGTCTTAAAACTCTGTTCTCTACAACAATTATTCTGCACCCCAGTCTACAACCTCTTCTTTCTATAACAGTCCTTCTGTACCACAGTCTCCAATCTCTGTTCTCTGTAAGGGTCTTTCTGCACCCCAGTCTTCAACCGTGGTTTCAGTATCAGTCCATCAGCACCACATTGTCCAAACTCTGCTCTCTGTAACAGTCCTTTTGCACCTCAGTCTGCAACCTCTGCTCTCTGCAATACTCCTTCTGCAGACCAGTCTACAATCTCTGCTCTCTGCACTAGTCCTTCTGCACCCCAGTCTCTAACATCTTCTCACTGCAACAGTCGTTCCGCACCTCAGTCTCCAACCTCTGCTCTCTGCAACAGTCCTTTTGTACCACAGTCATCAAGATCTGCTTTCTGTATCAGTCCTTCTGCACCCCAGTCTCCAACTTCTGCTCTCTGTAACACTCCTTATGCACCTCAGTCTCCAATCTCAACTCTCTGCAGCAGACTTTCTCCAACCCAGTCTAAAACCTCTGCTCTCTGTAACCGGGCTTCTGCACCCCAGTCTCCAACATCTGCTGTCTGTAACAGTCCTTCTGCACCTCAGTCTGATAACTCTGCTCTCAGCAACGATTCTTCTGCACCTAAGTCTCCAAGCACTGCTCTCTGTAACAGGCCTTCTGCACCCCAGTCTCCAACCTCTGCTCTCCACAAAAGTCCTTCTGCACCCCAGTCTCCAACCTATGCTGTCTGTAAGATCTTTCTGAACACCTGTCTCCAACCTATGCTCTCTGTAACAGTCATTCTGTACCACAGTCTCCAAACTTGGTCTCTGTAAGGGTTCTTCTGTACTTCAGTCTGCAACCTCTGCTCTCTGAAAAACTCCTTCTGCACCTGAGTCTCCAAACATTGCTCTCTGCAACAGTTTTTCTGCACATCAGTCTCCAACATTTTCTCTTTGTAAATGTCCTACTGCACACCCGTCTTCAATTTCTGCTCTCTGTAAAAGTCCTTCTGTATTACCGTCTCCAAAATCTGCTCTCTTTAACGATTCTTCTACACCCCAGTCTCCAAATTCTGCTCTCTGCAACGATCCTTTTGCACCCCAGTCTCCAACGTCTGCTCTCTGTAAAAGTCCGTCTGCACCCCAGTCTTTAACCTCTGGTCTCTCTAACCGTCCTTCTGCACCTCAGTCTCCAACCTCTGCTTTATGTAACAGTCTTTCTGCACCCAAGTCTCCAACATCGGCTCTCTGCAACAGTCCTTCTACACCCCAGTCTACAACTTCTGTTCTCTGCAATAGTCCTTCTACACCCCAGTCTCTGTATTCTGCTCGCCCAAACGATCCTCCTGCAACCCATTTTCAACACCTGTTCTCTACAAAAGTTCTTCTTCACCCCAGTCTCCAAACTCTGCTCTCTGTAATAGTCCTTCTGTACCGCAGTCTCCAACCTCTGTTCTCCGTAAGGGTCTTTATGCACCCCAGTATCCAACCTCTGCTTTCTGTATCTGTCGTTTTCCACCAAAGTCTCGAAAATCTGCCTGCTGTAACAGTCCTTCTGCAACACAGTCTGCAACCTCTGCTCTCTGCAACAGTCCTTCTGCACCTCAGTCTCCAACCTCTGCTCTCTGTAAGGGTCCTTCTGCACCCGAGTATCCAACCTCTGCTTTTTGTATCAGTCCTTCTGCACCCCAGTCTCCAACCTAGGCTCGCTGTAACAATCCTTCTGCACCTCAGTCTCCAACCTCTGCTCTCTGTAACATCCTTCTGCAACCCACTATTCAAACTATGCTCTCTGTAACTGTCCTTCTACACCACAGACTCCAAACTCTGCTTTCTGTATCAGGCCTTCTGCACCCAAGTCTCCAAACTCTGCTCTCTGTAACAGTCATTCTGTTCTGCAGTCTCCAAACTCTGTTTTCTTTAAGGGTCCTTCTGCACCCCAGTTTCCAACCTCTGCTTTCTGTATCAGTCCTTCTGCACCACAGTCTCCAAACTCTGCTCTCTTAACAGTCCTTCTGCACCTCAGTCTGCAACCTCTGCTCTTTGCAATTGTCCTATGCACACCAGTCTCCAAACACTGCTCTCTGCAACAGTCCTTCTGCACCCCAGTCGCCAACATCTGTTCTCTACAACATTCCTTCTCCACACTATTCTCCAACCTCTGCTCTTTGCAACAGTCCTTCTGCAACCTAGTCTCCAACCTCTTCTTTCTGTATAAGTCTTTCTGCACCAGGGTCTCCAACCTCTGTTCTCCGTAACAGTCCTTCTGTACTTCAGTCTCCAAACTCTGCTCTCTGCATCAGTCCTTCGGCACCCCAATCTCCAATCTCCACTCTCTGCAACATTCCTTCTCCACCCCAGTCTCCAAACTCTGCTCTCTTCAACAGTCCTTCTGCACCCCAATCTCAAACCTCTACTCTCTGCAACTGTCCATCTGCACACCAGTCTCAAACCTCTGCTCTGTGCAATAGTCTTTCTGCATCACAGTCTCAAACCTCTACTCTCTTCAACAGTCCTTCTGCACCCCAGCCTCCAAACTCTGCTTTCTGTGTCAGTCCTTCTGCACTCAAGTCTCAAACCTCTGCTCTCTGTAACAATCCTTCTATACCCAAGTCTCCAACCTCTGCACTCATCAACAGTCCTTCTGCACCTCAGTCTCCAACCTCTGCTCTCTGCAAAGGTCTTTCTGCACCACATTCTTTAACATCTACTCTCTGTAACAGTCCTTCTGCACCTCAGTCTCCAACCTCTGCTCTCTGTTTTTTTTTTTTTTATTGTTGGTCGTTCAAAACCTTACACAGTTCTTAATACATCATATTTCACAGTTTGATTCAAGCGGGTTAGGAACTCCCAACTTTACCCCATATACAGATTGATGTGTCACATCAGTTACCCTTCACTTGATTGACATATTGCCTTTCTAGTGTCAGATGTATTCTGCTGTCAGTCCTATTCCCTACTATCCCCCCTCCCCTCCCCTCCCCTCCCCTTTTCTCTCTCTACCCCTTCTTCTTCCATTTGTATTATCTTGTCTTACCCCTCCATTACATAGTTTTTGATATATCATATTTCACATTTTGATTCAAGTGGGTTATGCACTCCCATTTTACCCCTTATACAGCTTGCAGAATCACATCAGTTACACTTCCATTGCTTTACATATTGCCATCCTAGTGTCTGTTGTATTCTGCTGCCTTTCCTATCCTCTACTATCCCCCCTCCCCTCCCCTCCCCTCCCCTCTTCTCTCTCTACTTCCCCTACAGTAATTCATTCCTCCCCCTTGTATTATTTTTCCTTTCCCCTAACTTCCTCTTGTATGTAATTTTGTATAACCCTGAGGGTCTCGTTCCATTTCCATGCTATTTCCCTTCTCTCTCCCTTTCCCTCTCACCTCTCAACCCTGTTTAATGATGGTCTTTTTCTCGTTTTCTTCTTCCCTAGTCTGTTCTTAATTACTCTCCTTAGATCAAAGAAGACATTTGGCATTTGTTTTTTAGGGCTTGGCTACCTTCGCTTAGCATAATCTGCTCTAATGCCATCCATTTCCCTCCATATTCTATGATTTTGTCATTTCTTAATGCAGAATAATACTCCATTGTGTATACATGCCACATTTTTTTTATCCATTCGTCTATTGAAGGGCATCTAGGTTGGTTCCACAGTCTTGCTATTGTGAATTGTGCTGCTATGAACATCGATGTAGCAGTGTCTCTGTAGCATGCTCTTTTTAGGTCTTTAGGGAATAGACCGAGAAGGGGGATAGCTAGGTCAAATGGTGGTTCCATTCCCAGCTTTCCAAGAAATCTCCATACTGCTTTCCAAATTGGCTGCACCAATTTGCAGTCCCACCAACAATGTACAAGTGTACCCTTTTCCCCACATCCTTACCAGCACTTATTGTTGTTTGACTTCGTAATGGCTGCCAATCTTACTGGAGTGAGATGGTATCATAGGGTGGTTTTGATTTGCATTTCTCTGACTGCTAGAGATGGTGAGCAATTTTTCATGTACTTGTTGATTGATTGTATGTCCTTCTCTGAGAAGTGTCTTTTCAAGTCCTTGGCCCATTTGTTGATTGGATTATTTGTTAGCTTATTGTCTAATTTTCTGAGTTCTTTATATACTCTGGATATTAGGGCTCTATCTGAAGTGTGAGGAGTAAAGATTTGTTCCCATAATGTAGGCTCCCTATTAACCTCTCTTACTGTTTCTTTTGCTGAGAAAACACTTTTTAGTTTGAGTAAGTCCCATTTGTTGATTCTAGATGTTAACTCTTGTGCTATGGGTGTCCTATTGAGGAATTTGGAGCCCAACCCCACAGCATGTAGGTCGTAGCCAACTTTGTCTTCTATCACATGCCGTGTCTCTGGTTTGATATCAAGCTCCTTGATCCATTTTGAGTTAACATTTGTGCATGGCGAGAGAAAGGGATTCAGTTTCATTTTGTTGCATATGGATTTCCAGCTTTCCCAGCACCATATGTTGAAGATGCTATCCTTCCTCCATTGCATGCTTTTAGCCCCTTTATCAAATATAAGAAAGTTGTAGTTGGGTGGGTTGGTTTCTGTGTCCTCTATTCTGTACCATTGGTCCACCCGCCTGTTTTGGTACCAGTACCATGCTGTTTTTGTTAGTATTGCTCTGTAGTATAGTTTGAAATCTGGAATCGCTATACCACCTGATTCACACTTCCTGCTTAGTATTGTTTTTGCTATTCTGGGTCTTTTATTCTTCCATATGAATTTCATGATTGCTTTCTCTATTTCTACAAAAAATGCCGTTGGGATTTTGATTGGCATTGCATTAAACCTATAGAGAACTTTTGGTAATATCGTCATTTTGATGATGTTAGTTCTGCCTATCCATGAACAGGGTATATTTTTCCATCTTCTAAGGTCTTTTTCAATTTCTCTCTTTAGGGTTCTGTAGTTTTCATTGTATAAGTCTTTCACCTCTTTTGTTAGGTTGATTTCCAAGTATTTTATTCTTTTTGAGGATATTGTGAATGGAGTGGTTTTGCTCGTGTCCTTTTCAGAAGATTTGTCACTGATATACAGGAATGCCTTTGATTTATGCGTGTTGATTTTATAACCTGCCACTTTGCTGAATTCATTTATTAGCTCTAACAGTTTCTTTGTAGACCCTATTGGTCTGCTATGTATAGAATCATGTCGTCTGCAAATAGTGATAATTTAAGTTCTTCTTTTCCTATTTTTATGCCTTTAATTTCTTTCGTCTGTCTAATTGCTCTGGCCAGTGTTTCGAGAACTATGTTGAACAGAAGTGGTGAGAGAGGGCATCCTTGTCTTGTTCCAGATTTTAGAGACAATGCCTTCAATTTTTCTCCATTCAGAATGATGCTAGCCTGAGGCTTAGCATGAATTGCTTTTACAATGTTGAGGTATGTTCCTGTTATCCCTAGTTTTTCGAAAGTTTTGAACATAAATGGATGCTGTACTTTGTCGAATGCTTTTTCTGCATCTATCGAGATGATCATATGGTTCTTATTTTAAAGTCTATTGATGTGGTGAATAACATTTATTGATTTCCGTATATTGAACCAGCCTTGCATACCAGGGATGAATCCTACTTGATCATGGTGCACAATTTTTTTGATATGTTTTTGTATCCGATTTGCCAGAATTTTATTGAGGATTTTTGCATCTAGGTTCATTAGAGATATTGGTCTGTAGTTTTCTTTCTTTGAAGTGTCTTTGTCTGGTTTCGGAATCAGGGTGATGTTGGCCTCGTAGAATGAATTTGGAAGTTCTCTCTCTTTTTCTATTTCCTGAAATAGCTTGAAAAGTATTGGTATTAGTTCCGCTTTAAAGGTTTTGTAAAACTCTGCTGTATACCCATCCGGTCCTGGGCTTTTTTTAGATGGTAATCTTTTGATGGTTTCTTCTATTTCCTCAATTGATATTGGTCTGTTTAGGTTGTCTATATCCTCCTGACTCAATCTGGGCAGATTATATGACTTAAGAAATTTATCGATGCCTTCACTATCTTCTATTTTATTGGAGTATAAGGATTCAAAATAGTTTCTGATTATCTTCTGTATTTCTGAAGTGTCTGTCGTGATCTTGCCTTTTTCATCCCTTATGCTAGTAATATGAGTTCTCTCTCTTCTTCTCTTCGCTAGCATGGCTAAGGGTCTGTCAATTTTATTTATCTTTTCAAAGAACCAACTTTTCGTTTTGTCAATTTTTTCAATTGTTTCTTTTGTTTTGATTTCATTAATTTCAGCTCTGATTTTAATTATTTCTTGCCTTCTACTTCTTTTCCTGTAGTTTTGCTCTTTTTTTTTTCTAGGATTTTGAGATGAAGTTTGAGATCATTTATTTGTTGGTTTTTTCTTTTTTTAAGGAATGAACTCCAAGCAATGAATTTTCCTCTTAGAACTGCTTTCAATGTGTCCCATAGATTCCGATATGTTGTGTCTGTGTTTTCATTAAACTCTAAGAATTTTTTAATTTTCTCATTGATGTCTTCTAAAACCCATTGATCATTCAGTAACCTATTGTTCATTCTCCAAGTGATGCATGATTTTTCCTTGCTTCTTTTATCATTGATTTTTAGTTTCATTCAATTATGATCAAATAAGATGCATGGTATTATCTCCCCTCCTTTATATTGTCTAAGAGTTGCCCTGTGACATAATATATGATCTCTTTTTGAGAAGGATCCATGTGCTGCTGAGAAAAAAGTGTAGCTGCTTGATGTTGGGTGGTATATTCTATATATGTCAATTAAGTCTAGGTTGTTAATTGTGTTATTGAGTTCTATAGTTTCCTTATTCAACTTTTGTTTGGAAGATCTGTCCAGTGGTGAGAGAGGTGTGTTAAAGTCTCCCATGATTATTGTATGGTGGTCTATTAGACTCTTGAACTTGAGAAGAGTTTGCTTAATGAACACAGCAGCACCGTTGTTTGGGGCATATATATTTATGATCGTTATGTCTTGTTGGTGTATGGTTCCCTTGAGCAGTATGTAGTGTCCTTCTTAATCCCTTTTGATTAACTTTGGTTTGAAATCTATTTTATTTGATATGAGTATGGACACTCCTGCTTGCTTCCGCAGTCCATATGAGTGATATGATTTTTCCCAACCTTTCACCTTCAGTCTATGTATATCCTTTCCTATCAAATGCATCTCCTGTAGGCAGGATATTGTTGGGTCTTGTTTTGTGATCCATTCAACTAGCCTGTGTCTCTTAATTGGTGAGTTTAAGCCATTAACATTTAGGGTTATTATTGAGATATGGTTTGTTCTTCCAGCCATATTTGTTTATTATCTGCTAAACCTGATTTGTTTTCCTCTTTGATTATTTTCCCTCCTTTACTGTCCTGCCTCCCACTTTTGGTTTTCATTGTTGTTTTCCATTTCCTCTTTCTGTAGTGTTTTGCCAAGGATTTTTTGAAGAGATGGTTTTCTAGCTGCAAATTCTTTTAACTTTTGTTTATCATGGAATGTTTTAATTTCATCTTCCATCCTGAAGCTTAATTTCGCCAGATACACGATTCTTGGTTGGAACCCATTTTCTTTTAGCGTTTGAAATATGTTATTCCAGGATCTTCTAGCTTTTAGAGTCTGTGTTGAGAGATCAGCTGTTATCCTGATTGGTTTACCCCTAAATGTAATCTGCTTCCTTTCTCTTGTAGCTTTTAAAAATCTCTCATTATTCTGTATGTTGGACATCTTCATTATAATGTGTCTAGGTGTGGATCTCTTATGATTTTGCACATTCGGCGTCCTGTAGGCTTCTAGGATTTGGAGTTCTGTCTCATTCTTCAAATCTGGGAAGTTTTCTCGTATTATTTCACTGAATAAATTGTCCATTCCTTTGGTTTGTAGCTCTGTGCCTTCCTGTATCCCAATGACTCTTAAGTTCGATCTTTTGATATTATCCCATATTTTTTGGATGTTCTGCTCATGGTTTCTTAGCAGACTTGCTGAGCTGTCTATGTTCTTTTCAAGTTGAAATACTCTGTCTTCATTGTCTGATGTTCTATCTTCTAAGTGATCCACTCTGCTGGTAGTATTCTCATTGAGTTTTTAAGTTGGTTTATTGCTTCCTGCATTTCTAGGATTTCTATTTGTTTGTTTTTTATTTCCTCTATCTCCCTGTAAAATTGATCTTTTACTTCCTGGATTTGTTTATGTAGTTCCTTGTCAATGTGATCTTTCATTGTCTGATTTTGCTGTCTCATGTCTTCCTTGAGACTCCAGATCATCTGAAGCATGTATATCCTGACCTCTCTGTCTGAAATTCCATCTGTTGCAGCTATTACCTCTTCTAGAGTTGAGTTGACCTGCATTGCCTGTGGTCCTTTTTTTCCTTGTCTTTTCATACTGCTGGCGTTTCTTTCTGCTTGGTGAAACTGTTGTGTTTTGAAATTTTCCCTCTATTTATTTATATTGCTCTTGTATAGTTGAAAAGTCTCCCTTGCAGGACAGGTGGTGGCTGTGATCCTCCACCAATTGGTGTGATCTGTCTACCACGCTGGCGGGATCTAGGTCTGCTCTTCTGGCCGGTCGAAGGTCCGTCTACCCAGCAGGCGCGAGGGGCACCTCTGTCTCTCCGCAGGTTGCTGGGCCTAACTGCCCGATGGGTCCCCGGTACGCCTAAGTTGAAGGCACTGGGGGTGGGGCCGGCTCCGGCCTGCAACAAGCCGCTGCGCCTGATCTGCTGGTGGTCACAGTCCCGCCTACATTGCAGGCACTGGGGGAGGGGACGGGCCTGCCCCAGAGAAGGCCGCTGGTTGGTCGCAGGACAGCGTTCCCTGCAGGCACGTGTGTCAGCTCTGTCTTTCCGCAGGTTGCTGGGCCTGACCTGCCGGTGGGTCGCCAGTTCTCCTACCTTGCAGGCACTGGGGTGGGGCCGGCTCCTGCCCGCAACAAGCCCCTGGGCCTGATCTGCCGGTGGTCACAGTCCCTTCTACCTTGCAGGCACTGGGCGAGGGGACGGTCCTGCCTCTCAGCAGGCCTTTAGGACTGATCTGCTGGTGGTCACAGTCCCGCCTACCTTGCAGGCACTGGGGGAAAGTACGGGCCTGCCCCACAGAAGGCAGCTGGTTGTTCGCAGGACTGCGTTCCCTGCAGTCGTGTGTGACAGTTCTGTCTATCCGCAGGTTGCTCCCTCTGCTCTCTGTAATATACTTCTGTAAACCCGTCTCCAAACTCTGCTTTCTGTAAAAGTCCTTTGGCACCCTCAGTCTCCAACCTCTGCTCTCTGTAATGATCCTTTTGCACCCAACTCCCCAACCTCTGCTCTATGTTACAGGCCTTCTGCACCCAAGTCTCCAAGCTCTGCTCTCTGAAACAGGCCTCCTGAACCTCAGTCTCCAACCTCTTCTCTCTGCAATGATCCTTCTGAACCACAGTCTCCAACCTCTGCTCTCTGCAACAGTCCTTCTAAACATCATTCTTAAAACTCTGCTCTCTGCAATGATCTTTCTGGACCCCAGTCTCCAACCTCTGCTCTCTGTAACAATCCTTTGGCACCTAAGTCAACAACCTCTGCTCTCTGTAAGATCCATCTGCCACCCAGTCTCCAAACTCTGCTCTATGTTACTGGCCTTCTGCACCCCAGTCTCCAAGCTCTGCTCTCTGTAACAGGCCTCCTGAGGTTAGAGAGGTCTCCAACCTTTTCTCTCTGCAATGATCCTTCTGCACCACAGTCTCCAACCTCTGCTCTCTACAACAGTCCTATTGCAACCCAGTCTCAAACCTCTGCTCTCTGTAATATCCTCCTGCACACCTGTTTCCAACGTCTGCTCTCTTTAACAGTCCTTCTATTCCGGAGTCTATAAACTCTATTCTCTGTAACGGTCCTTCTGCACCCCAGTCTCCCAACTCTGCTTTCTGTATCTGTCGTTCTGCACCCCATGCTTCTACCTCTGCTCTCTGTAACAGTCCTTCTGCACCCCAATCTCCAACCTCTTCTCTCTACAACAGTCCTTCTGCACCCCAGTCTCCAAACATTGCACTCTGAACAGTCCTTCTGCACCCCAGTCCCAACCTCTGCTCTCTCCATCAGTCCTTCTGCACCTCAGTCTCCAAACTTTGCTCTCTGTGAAATCCTTCTGCACCCCAGTCTCTAACGTCTGCTCTCTGCAACAATCTTTCGGCACCCCAGTCTCCAACGTCTACTCTCTGCAATGGTCCCTCTGCCCCCCAGTCTCCAACCTTGTTCTCTACATCAGTTCTTCTGTACCGCAGTCTTCAAACTCTGTTCTCTTTAAGGTTCCTTCTGCACCCCATTCTCCAACCTCTGCTTTCTTTATCAGTTTTTCTGCACCACAGTCTCCAAACTCTGCTCTCTGTAACAGTCCTTCTGGACCTCACTCTGCAACCTCTTCTCTATGCAACAGTCCGTCTGCACCCCAGTCTCCAAAATCTGCTCTCTACAACAGTCTTTTTCCACCCCAGTCCCCAACCTCTGCTCTCTGTAACCGTCCTTCTGTATTTCAGTCTCTAACCTCTGCTCTCTGTAACGGTTTTCTGCACCACATTCTCAAAACTCTGCTCTCTTTAACAGTCCTTCTGAACCTCAGACTCCAACCTCTGCACTCTGCAACAGTCCTATTGCGCCCCAATCTCAAATCTCTGCTCTCTGCAACAGTCCTTCTGTACCTCAGTGTCCAAACTCTGCTCTCTGTATAATCCTTCTGAAACCCAGTCTCCAACCTCTGCTATCTGCAAGGGTCCATCTGCACCCCACTCTCTAAACTCTGTTCTCTACAACAGTTATTCTGCACCCCAGTCTCCAAACTCTTCTCCCTGTAACAGTCCTCCTGTACCACAGTATCAAACCTCTGTTCTCTGTAATGGTCCCTGTGCACCCCAGTCTCTAAAATATGCTCTCTGGAAGAGTCCTTCTGTACTGCAGTCTCCAACCTCTGCTCTCTGTAACTGTCCTCTTGCACCCCAGACTCATACCTCTGCTTTCTGTATCAGGCCTTCTGCACTCAAGTCTACAAATTCTGCTCTCTGTAACAGTCCTTAAGAACCTCAGTCTTCAAATTCTGCTCTCTGCAACAGTTTTTCTGCACCCCAATCTACAACCTCTGCTCTTCAACAGTCTGTCTGTACCTCTGTCTCCAAACTCTGCGCTCGGCATTGGTCTTTCTGCACCTCAGTCTCCAACATCTACTCTCTGTAACAGTCTTTCTGCACCTCAGACTCCAACCTCTGCTGTCCGTAAGATTCATCTGCAACCCAATCCCCAAACTCTCTGTAACAGTCCTACTGCACCCTTCTCCAGATTCTGCAATCTGTAACAGGCGTTCTGCACCCCAGTCTACAATCTCTGCTCTCTGGCACGATCATTCTGCACCCAAGTCTCCAACCTCTTCTCTCTGCAACAGTCTTTCTGCACCCCAGTCTCGAACATCAGCTGTCTGCAATAGTCCTTCTGCACCTCAGTCTGAATACTCTGCTCTCTGCAAAGATCCTTCTGCACCCCAGTCTCCAAACTCTGTTCTATGTAACACTCCCTCCGCACGTCAGTCCCAAAACTCTGCTCTCTGTAAGATCCTTCTACTACCCAGTCTCCAAACTCTGCTCACTGTAACAGTCCTTGTGCACCCCAGTCTCCAAACTTTTCTCTCTTTAACAGGCCTTCTACACTTAGATCTCAAACTTCTGCAATGTGCAACGGTCCTTCTGCACCCCAGTCTCCAAACTCTCTTCTCCAAAACAGTTCTTCTGTACCACAGTATTCAACCTCTTTTCTCTATAAGGGTCCTTCTTCACCCAAGTCTCCAACCTCTTCTTTCTGTATCAGTCCTTCTGCACTACAGTCTTTAAACTCTGCTCTCAGTTACAGTCCTTCTGCACCTCACTCTGCAATCTCTTCTCTCTGCAACAGCAATTCTGAACCCCAGTCTTCAACCATGCTCTCTTCTCACTTCTTCTGCAACCCAGTCTCAAAAATTTGCTCTCTGTAACAGACCTACTGTACTGCAGTCTCAAACATCTGCTCTCTGTAATTGTCCTTCTGCACCCCATTCTCCAAACTCTGCTTTCTGTATCAGTTTTTCTGAACCCCAGTCTCCATCCCCCGCTATCTGTAACTTTTCTTCTGCACCTCAGACTCCAAGCTCTTCTCTCTGTAAGATCCTTTTGAAACCCAGTCTCCAAACTCTGCTTTCTGCAATGGTCCTTCTGCACCCCAGTCTCCAAACTCTGTTCTCTACAACATTTATTCTGCACCCCAGTCTTCAACCTCTACTCTCTGTAACGGTCCTTCTGCAACGCAGTCTCCAACCTCTGCTTTCTGTATCAGTCCTTCTGCACCCAAGGCTCTAACCTCTGCTCTTTGTAACAGTCCTTTGCACCTCAGTCTCCAAATTCTTCTCTCTGAAAAAGTCTTTCTCCACCCCAGTCTCCAACATCTGCTCTCTGCAACAGTCTCTGCACGCCAATCTCGAACCTCTCCTCCTTGCAACAGTTCTTCTGCACCCCAGTTTCCAACCTTCTCTCTGCAACAGTCCTTCTGCACCCAAGTTCCCAACATCTGATCTCTCCAAAACTCCTTATTCTCCCTAGTCTCCAACCTCTATTCTCTAAAACAGTCCTTCTGTACTGTAGTTTCCAAACTCTTCTCACTGTAACGGTCCTTCTGCAACCCAGTCTCCAAACTCTGCTTTCTGTATCAGTCCTTTTGCACCCAAGGCTTTAACCTCTGCTCTCTGTAACAGTCCTTCTGCACCTCAGTCTCCACAATCTGCTCTCTACAACATTCCTTCTCCACCCCAGTTTCCAACTTCTGCTCTTTGTAAAAGTCCTTCTGCACCCCAGACTCCCACCTCTGCTCTCTGTAAAGGTCCTTCTGCACCCCAGTCTCCACACTCTGGTTTCTGTACCATTTCTTGTGCACCCCAGTTTCCAATTTCTGCTCTCTGTAGCAGTCCTTCTGCACCTCAGTATCCAACCTTTGCTCTCTTCAACAGTCCTTCTGCACCCCAGTCTCAGACCTCTGCTCTCTGCAACAGTGATTCTACACCAAAGTCTCCAACCTCTACTCTCTGCAGTGATCCTTCTTCACCCCAGTCTCCAACGTCTGCTCTCTGCATCAGTCCTTCTGCACCACAGGCTCCAACCTCTGGTCTTTATAAGATTCTTCTGCAACCCAGTTTCCAAACTCTACTCTCTGTGACATTCCTTCTGCACCCCCGTCTCCAACCTCTACTCTCTGTAAAAGTCCTAATGTTCCACATTCTCAAAACTCTGCTCTCTGCAACTGTCCTTCTGCACCTGAGGCTCAAACCTCTGCTCTCTGCAAAAGTCCTTCTGCACCCCAGTCTCCAAACTCTGCTCTCTGCAACATTTCTTCTTCACTTCAGTCTCAAAACTGTGCTCTCTGCTCTCTGTAACTGTCCTTCTGCACCCCACTCTCCAACGTCTGCTCTGTGTAACAGTCCTTCTGTACTGCAGTTTCAAACCTTTGCTCACTGTAACTGTCCTCTTACAACCCAGACACCAACCTCTGCTCTCTGTATCAGTCCTTCTGCACTCAAGTCTCCAACCTCGGCTCACTGTAACAGCACTTATGAACTTCAGTCTTGAAATTCTGCTCTTTGCAACAGCCCTTCTGCATCCCAATCTACAACCTCTGCTCTCTGCAACAGTCCTTCTACACCCAAGTTTCCAACCTCTTCTCCTCAACAGTCCTTCTGCACCTCAGTCTCCAAATTCTGATCTCTGCATTTGTCCTTGTGCACCCCAGTCTTCAACCTTTTCTCTATTTAACAGGCCTTCTCATCCAAATCTCCAACATCTGCTCTGTGCAACGGTCTTTCTGCACCCCTTCTCCAAACTCTGCTCTCTGTAACAGGCTTTCTGCACACAGGTCTCTAACATCTCCTCTCTGAAACAGTCCTTCTGCACACAAGTTTCCAACCTCTGCTCTCTGCAACAGCCCCTCTGCACCCCAGTCTCCAACATCTGCTCTCTGAATTTGTCCTTCTGCACCTCAGTTTGAAAACTCTGCTCTCATCCAGTATCCTTCTGCACCCCAGTCTTCAACCTCTGTTCTCTGCAACCCAGGCTCCAACATTTGATTTCTGTATCAGTCTTGCACCCCAGTATCCAAAATATGCTCTCTGTAACAGTCCTTCTGCACCTAAGTCTCCAAACTCTGCTCTCTGCAGTGATCCTTCTAAACCAGAGACTCCAACCTCTTCTCTCTGCAACGATCTTTCTGAACCCAAGTCTCTAAACTCTGGTCTCTGCAACAGTGCTTCTGTACCCCAGTCCCCAACCTCAGCTCTCTGAAAGATCTTTCTGCACCCAAGTCTCCAAACTCTACTCTCTGTAACAATCCTTCTGCACATCAGTCATAAACCTCTGCTCTTAGCAACGGTCCTTATGCACCCCAGTCTCCAACTTCTGTTCTCGGCAACAGCCCTTCTGTACCACAGTCTTCAACATCTGCTCTCTGTAACAGTCTTTCTGTACTGCAGTCTCGTACCTCTGCTCTCTGTAACGGTCCTTCTTGACCCCAGTCTCCCACCTGTGCTTTCGGTATCAGTCCTTCTGCACCCCAGTATCTAAGCTCTGTTCTCTGTAACTTTCCTTCTGCACCTCAGTCTCCAACCTCTGCTCTCATTATCAGTTTTTCTGCACCCAAGTCTCCAAACTCTGCTCTCTAAAACAGTCCTTCTGCACCTCAGTGTTCAACAACTGCTCTCTGCAACAGTCCTTCTGCACCCCAGTCTCCAACCTCTGCTCTCTGGAACAGTCTTTCTATACCCCAGTCTCTATAATCTGCTCTCTGCAACAATCCTTCTACACCCCAGTCTCCAACGTCTATTCTGCAACACTCTGTTTGCAACCCAGTCTCCATATTCTGCTCTCTGCAAGATGATTCTATAGCCCAGTTTCCAACATCTGCTCCCTGTAACATTTCTTCTGCACCCCAGTCTCCAATTTGTGCTCTCTGCAATGGTCCCTCTGCACCCCAGTCTCCAACCTAGTTCTCAAAAACACTTCTTCTGTACCGCAGTCTTCAACCTCTGTTCTCTGTAAGGGTCCTTTTTCACCCCAGTCTCCAACCTCTGCTTTCTCTATCAGTCCTTCTGCACCACAGTCTCCAAACTCTGCTCTCTGTAAAAGTCCTTCTGCACCTCACTCTGCAATCTCTGCTCTCTGCAACAGTTCTTCTCCACCCCAGTCTCCAACCTCTGCTCTTTGTAACAGTCCTTCTGTACTGCAGTCTCCAACCACTGCTCTCTGCAATGGTCCCTCTGCACCCGAGTCTCATACCTTGTTCTCAACAACAGTTCTTCTGTACCGCAGTCTTCAACCTGTGTACTCTGTATCAGAGTCCGTCTCCAACCCAGTCTCTAACCTCTGCTCTCTGTAACGGTCCTTCTGCACCTGAGTCCCCAAACTCTGTGTTATGCATCAGTCATTCTGCACCCCAGTCTCCAAATTTTGCTCTCTGTAATAGTCCTTCTGTTCCAAAGACTCCAACCTCTTTTCTCTGCAACAGTCCTACTGCGCCCAAATCTCCAACCTCTGCACACTGCAACAGTCCTTATGCACCTCAGTGTCCAAACTCTTCTCTTTGTCATATCCTTCTGAAACACAGTCTTCAACCTCTGCTTTCTGCAATGGTCCTTCTGCACCCCAGTCTTTAAATTCTGATCGCTACAATAGTTATTCTGCACCCCAGTCTAAAACCTCTGCTCTCTGTAACAGTCCTTCTGTACTGCAGTCTCCAAACTCTGTTCTCTGTGAGGGTCCTTCTGCACCACATTCTTCAATCTCTGTTTTCTGTATCAGTCCTTTTGCACTACGTTCTCGAAACTCTGCTGTCTTATCAGGAATTCTGCACCTCAGTCTGCAACCTCTGCTCTTTGCAATAGTCCATATGCACCACAGTCTCTAATTTCTACTCTCTGCAACATTTCTTCTGCACCTCAGTCTCCAACATCTGCTGTCTGCAACAGTCCTTCTCCAACCCAGTCTCCAAACTCTGCTCTCTGCAACAGACCTTTTACACCCCAGTCTTCAAACTATATCTGTCGTTTTTCACCACAGTCTCAAAACTCTTCCCTCTGTAACAGTCCTTATGCAAATCAGTCTGCAACCTCTGCTCTCTGCTACAGTCCTACTGCACCCCAGTCTCTATCCTCTGCACTCTGCAACAATCCTTTTGCACCCCAGTCTCCAACTTCTGCTCTTTATAACAGTCCTTCTCTCCTGCATTCTCCAACATCTGCTCTCTGTAAGGGTACTTCTACACCCGAGTCTCCAACCTCTGCTTTCTGTATCAGTCCTTCTGTACCACAGTCTCCAACCTGTGCTCTGTGTAACTGTCCCTCTGCACCTTAGTCTCCAACCTTTGCTCTCTACTACAGTCCTTCTAGACCCCAGTCTCCAACCTCTGCTCTCTCTAACAATCCTTCTGCACCTCCGTCTACAACCTCTGCTCTCTGCAATGGTCATTCTGCACCTGAGTGTCCAACATCTACTCCGTTACAGTGCTTCTACACCTCAGTCTCCAACCTCTGCTCTATGTAAGATCTTTCTGCAACCCAGTCTCAACACTCTGCTCTCTGTAAAAGACCTTCTGCACCCCAGTTTCCAAACTCTGTTCTCTATCAGTTCTTCTTCACACCTGTCTCCAACCTCTGCTCTCTGCAACAATCCCTATGCACCCCAGTCTCCAACCTCTGCTCGCTGCAACAGTCTATGTGTAAACCAATCTCCAACAACTGCTCTCTGCAACAGTTCTTCTGTACCTCAATCTGAAAACTCTGCTGTCTGCAACAGTCCTTCTGCACCCCAGTCTCAAACCTCTTCTCTCTTTTACAGTTCTTCTGTACCTCAGTCTCCAACTTCTGCTCTGTATCAGTTCTGCACCCCTGTCTCCCACCTCTATTCTCTCTAACAGTCCTTCTTCACCTCAGTCTTCCACCTCTGCTCTGTGTAACAGTCCTTCTGCACCCCAGTGTCCAACCTCTGCTCTCTGCAAAGATCCTTCTGCACACCAGTCTCCAACCTATGCTCTCTGAATGATCCTTCTGACCCCAGTTTCCAAACTCTGCTCTCTGTAATATTCCTTCTCCACGCCAGTCTCCAACCTCTGCTTTCTGCAAAGGTCCTGCTGCACCCCAGTCTCTAACCTCTGTACTCTGCAACACTCCTTATGCTCCCCAGTCTCCAAACTCTGCTCTCTTTAACAGTCCCTCTGTACCGCAGTCTCCAAACTCTGCTCTCTTAAAAGGTACTTTTGCACGCCAGTCTCCAACCTCTGCTTTCTTTGTCTGTCCATCTGAACCTAAATCTCCAACCTCTGCTCTCTGCAAAAGTCTTTCTGCAACCCATTCTCCAACTTCTGCTCTCTCCAACAGTCCTTCTGAAGAACAGTATCCAACATCTGCTCTCTAAAAAAGTTCTTTTGTGCCCTAGTCTCCAGCCTCTGCTCTCTGCAACAGTCCTTCTGTACTGCAGTCTCTAACTTCTGCTCTCTGCAACGAACGTTGTGCACCCCAGTCTCCAACATCTGCTCTCTGCGAAAGTCTTTCTGCACCACAGTCTGAAAATTTTGCTTTCTGCAACAACCCTTCTGTACCCCAGACTTCAACATCTGCTCTCTCTAACAGTCTCCAAACTCTGCTCTATGTTAGATCTGCACCTCAGTCTCCAAACTCTGCTCTATGTAAGATCCTTGTAAGATCCTTGTGCAACACAGTCACCAAAATTTGCTCCCTGTAACAGTCCTTCTGCACCTCAGTCTCCAAACTATGCTCTCTGTAACAGTCGATCTACACCTCAGTCTGAAACCTCTTCTCTCTACAGGATCCATCTGAACCCCAGTCTCCAACCACTGCTCTCTGTAACAGTCCTCCTGCACCTCAGTCTCCAAACTATGCTTTCTGTAAGATACTTCTGCCACCCAGTCTCCCAACTTTGCTTTCTATAACAGTCCTTCTGCATTCCAGTCTTCAACCTCTGCTCTATTTAACAGGCCTTCTGCATCCCAGTCTCGAAACCCTGCTCTCTGTAACAGGCCTTCTGAACCCCAGTCTTCAAACTCTTCTCTCTGCAACAATCATTTTACACCTCAATCTCCAACATCTGCTCTCTGTAAGATCCTTCTGCAACCCAGTCTCCCAACTCTGCCCTCTCTAACAGTCCTTCTGCACCCCTTCTTCCAACTCTCCTCTTCATAACAGGCCTTCTGCACCGCAGTCTCCAAAGTCTGTTCTGTATAAAAAGACTTCTGCACCCTAGTCTCCAACCACTGCTCTCTGCAACAGTCTTTCTGCGCCCCAGTCTCCAACCTGTGGTCTCTGCAACAGTGCTTCTGTACCTCAGTCTTAAAACGCTGTTCTCTGCTACGATCCTTTTGCACCTCAGTCTTCAAACTTTACTCCCTGTAACAGTCCTTCTGCACCCCAGTCTCCAACATCTGCTCTCTGTAACAGTCCTTGTGTACATCAGTATGACAACTCTTATCTCTACAAGGATCCTTGTGAACCACAGTCTCTAAACTCTGCATTCTGTAACAGTCCTTCTGCACCTCAGTCTCCAACCTCTGCTCTCTGTAAAATCCTTCTGCAACCCAGTCTCCAAACTCTGCCCTCTGTAACAGTCGTAGTGCATCCTTTCACCAAACTCTGCTCTCTATAACAGGCCTTCTGCACCGCAGTCTCCAACCTCTGTTCTCTGTAACAGTCTTTCTGCACCCCAGTCTCAAACCTCTGCTCTCTGCAAAGATCCTTCTGCACCCTAGTCTCCAATGTATGCTCGCTGTAAGATCCTTCTGCACAGCTGTGTGCAACCTCTGCACTCAGTAACACTCCTCTGTACCAGAGTCTCCAACTTCTGCTCTCTGTAAGGGTCCTTCTGCACCTCATTCTCAGACTTCTTCTCTCTGCAACACTACTTCTGCACCCCAGTCTCCAAAATCTGCTCTCTGCAACAGTCATTCTGCATGCCAGTCTCCAAACTTTGCTCTCTGTAACACTCCTTCTATACTGCATTCTCCAACCTCTGCTCTCTGTAAGGGTACTTCTGCACCCCAATTTTCAACCTCTGCTTTCTGTGTCAGTTCTTCTGCAACCCAGTCTCAAACCTCTGTCTGCGTAACTCTCCTTCTGCACCTTAGTCTCCAACCTCTGCTCTCTGCTACTGTCCTTCTGAACACCAATCTCCAACCTCTACTCTCTGCAACAGTCCTTGTACATCCCAGTCTAAAACCTCTGCTCTCTGCATCAGTCCTTCTGCACCCCTATCTCTAACCTCTGTTCTCTGTAACAATTCTTCTGCACCTCAGTCTCCAACCTCTGTTCTCTGCAGCGGTCCTTCTGGACCTCAGTCTCCAACTTCTAATCTATGTAACAGTGTTTCTGCACCTCAGTCTTCATTTTCTGCTCTCTGTAAGATCCTTCTGAAAGGCATTCTTCAAACTCTGCTCTTTGTAACGGTCCTTCATAACCCTAGTCTCCAAATTGTGCTCTCTGTAATAGGCCTTCTTCACTTCAGTCTCCAACCTCTGTTCTCTGTATTAGTCCATCTGCACCCCAGTCTCTAACGTCTTCTCACTGCAACGATCCTTCTGCACCCCAGTCTCCAACCTCGGCTCACTGCAACAGTCCTTGTGCAACCCAGTCTACAACAACTGCTCTCTGCAACATTTCTTCTGTACCTCAGTCTAAAAACTCTGCTGTCTGCAATAATCCTTCTGCACCCCAGTCTCCAACCTGTGCTCTCTGTAACAGTCTTTCTGCACCTCAGTCTAAAATCTCTGCTTTCAGCAGCACTACTTCTGCAACCGAGTCTCCAACCTCTGCTTTCTGTATCAGTCCTTCTGCACCCCAGGCTCCAAACTGTGCTTTGTGTAACTGTACTTCTGCACCTTACTCTCCAACCTCTGCTCTCTGCTACACTCGTTCTGGACCCCAATTTCCAAACTCTACTCTCTGCAACAGTTTTTCTACATCACAGTCTAAAACCTCTGCTCTCTGCAACAGTCCTTCTGCACGCCAATCTCCAACCTCTACTCTCAGCAACAGTCCTTCTGAACCTCAGTCTCCAACCTCTGCTCTCTGCAATATTCCTTCTGAAACCCCAGTATCAAATCATTGCTCTCTTTAAAAGTCCGTCTGCACCCCAGTATCCAACCTTTGCTCTCTGTAATGATCCTTCTGCACCTCAGTCTCGAACCTACGCTTTCTGTAACAGTTCTTCTGCACCTCAGTCTCCAAACTCTTTCCTTGTAAGATCCTTCTGAAACCAAGTCTCCAACGTCTCCTATCTGAAACAGTCATTCTGTACCACAGTCTTTAAACTCTGCTCTCTGCAACAGTCCTTCTGCACCTAAGTCTCCAACCTCTTCTTTCTGCAACAGTCCTTCTGCAAACAAATCTCCAACCTCTGCTCTTCGCAACATTTTTTCTGCACCCAAGTCTACAATCTGTGCTCTATGTAAAAGTCCTTCTGCACCCCAGTCTCCAAACTCTGCTCTCTATAAGGATTCTTCTGCACCCAGTCTCGAACCTCTGCTCTCTGCAACGATCTTTCTGCACCTCAGTCTCCAACCTCTGCTCTCTGCAATGATCTTTCCGCACACCAGGCTCAAACCTCTGCAAGCTGCAACAGTCGTTGTGAACCCCAGTCTCCAACATCGGCTTCCTGCAACAGTTCTTCTGTACCTCAGTCTGAAAACTCTGCTCTCTGCAATAATCCATCTTTACCCCAGTCTCCAACCTCTGCTCTCTGTAACAGTCCTTCTGTACCTCAATCTCCAATCACTGCTCTATGCAACAGTCCTTCTGCACCCAAGTCTCCAACATCTGCTCTCTGCAAAAGTCCTTGTACACCCTAGTCTCCATACTTTGCTCGCCTAAACGATCCTTCTGTACCCCAGGCTCCAAATCTGTTCCCTACATCAGTCCTTCTGCAAATCAGTCTGCAACCTCTGGTTTCTGCAACAGTCCTTCTTCACCTCAGTCTCCATCTTCTGCTCTCTGTAGCAGTCCTTTTGCACCCCAGTGTCCAACATCTGCTGTCTTCAACACTCATTCTCCACACCAGTCTCTAAACTCTGCTCTCTGTAACAGTTCTTCTGTACGGAATTCTCCAAACTCTGCTCTATGAAAAGGTCCTTGTGCATCCTAGTCTCCGACATCTACTCTCTGCATCAGTCCTTCTACACCCCAGTCTCTATACTCTGCTCGCCCAAACGATCCTTCTGCACACCTGTCTCCAACATCTGCTCTCTGCAACAGACCTTCTACACCACAGTCTCCATTCTCTGCTCTCTGCAACAGTACTTGTGCACCCCAGTCTCCATCCTCTGCTTTCTGCAACATTCCTCGTTCACCCCAGTCACCAACATCTGCTATCTGCAACAGTCATTCTCCACCCCAGTCTCCAAACTCTGCTCTCTGTAAGAGTCCTTCTGTACTGCATTCTCGAAACTCTGCTCTCTGTAAGGATACTTTTGCACCCGAATCTCCAAATTCTGCTTTCTTGTCAGTGCTTCTGCACCCCAGTCTCCAAACTCTTCTCTGTGTAACTGTCCTTCTCACCTTAGTCTCCAACGTCTGCTCTCTGCTACAGTCCTTCTGGACCACAGTCTCCATCATCTACCCTCTGCAACAGTCCTTCTGAACCCCAGTCTCCAACCTGTGCTCTTTGTAAGAGTCCTTCTGTATTGTAGACTCCAACCTCTGCTCTCTGTAATGGTCCTCCTGTACTCCAGTCTTCAACGTCTGCTTTTTGAATCATTTCTTCTGCACCCCTGTGTCAATCTTCTGCTCTCTATAACAGTCCTTCTGCACCTCAGTCTCCAACATCTGCTTTCTGCAACAGTTCCTTCTGCACCCAAATCTCC
This sequence comes from Ictidomys tridecemlineatus, assembly GCF_052094955.1. Taxonomy (NCBI): domain Eukaryota; kingdom Metazoa; phylum Chordata; class Mammalia; order Rodentia; family Sciuridae; genus Ictidomys; species Ictidomys tridecemlineatus. The sequence goes on from NW_027524863.1 coordinate 190,599, forward strand.
AACTTCTGCTCTATGCACAAGTCTTACTGCACCCCAGTGTCTATCCTCTGATCTCTGTAACAATCTTCTTCACCCCAGTCTTCAAATTCTGCTCTCTGCAGCAGTTCTTCTTCACCCCAGTTTTCAACCTCTGCTCTCTGTAATATGCTTCTGTACCCCAGTCTCCAAACTCTACTTTCGGTAACATTTCTTCTGCACCCCAGTCTCCAACCTCTTCTCTCTTATCCGTCCTTCTGCACCCCAGTCTCCAACATCTGTTTTCTCTATAAGTCCTCCTGCACCCGAGTCTCCAACCTCTGCTCTCCTTAACAGTCTTTCTGCACATCAGTCTCCAACCTCTGCTTTCTGCAAGAGTACTCCTGCAGCCCCGTCTCCAACCCCTGCTCTCTGCAACATTACTTCTGAACCCGAGTCTCCTACCTGTGCTTTCTGTAAAAGTCTTTCTGCACTCCAGTCTCAAATCTCTGCTCTCTGTAACGATGCTTCTGCACCCCAGTCTCTTAACTCTGCTCTCTGCAATGATCTTTCTGAACCTCAGTCTCCAAATTCTGCTCTCTACAATGATCCTTTTGCACCCCAGTCTCAAACAGCTGCACTCTGTAACAGTCCTTCTACACCTCAGTCTCCAAACTCTGCTCTCTGCAACAGTCTTTTTGCACCCCAATCTCCAACATCTGCTCTCTTCAACAGTCCTTCTTTACCCCAGTCTCCAATCTCTGCTCTCTTAAACAGTCCTTCTGCACCCCACTCTCCAACCTCTATTCTCTATAACAGTCCTTCTGCACCTCAGTCTCCAAACTCTGCTCTCTGAAAGAATCTTCTGCAACCCAGTCTCCAAAATCTGCTCTCTGTAACAGTTTTAATGCTCCCCAGTACCAAACTCTGCTCTCTGTAAGAGGCCTTTTGCACCACAGTAATCAACCTCTGCTCTCTGAAACGATTCTTCTGCACATCAGTCTTTAACTTCTGCTCTCAGCAACGGTCCTTATGCACTCCACTTTCCAAACTCTGCTCTCTGCAACAGTCCTTCTCCACCCCAGTCCCCAACCTCAGCTCTTTGAAAGATTCTTCTGCACCCAAGTCTCCAAACTCTACTCTCTGTAACAGTCCTTCTGCACCCCAGTCTCCAACCTATGCTCTCTGTAACAATCCTTCTGCACATTAGACATTATCCTCTGCTCTCAGCAACGGTCCTTATGCACCCCAGTCTCCAACTTCTGTTCTCTGAAACAGTCTTTCTGCACCACAGTCTGCATCATATGCTCTCTGTAAGAGTCCTTCTGTACTGCAGTCTCCAACCTCTGCTCTCTGTAACGGTCTTTCTGGACCCCAGTCTCCATACTCTACTTGCCCCAACGATCCTTCAGCACCCCAGTCTCCAACCTCTGGTCTCTACATCAGTTCTATTGCACCCCAGTCTTAAAACTCTGCTCTATGTAACAGACATTCTACACCCCAGTCTCCATACTCTACTCGCCCAAGCGATCTTTCAGCACCCCAGTCTCCAACCTCTGGTCACTACGTTAGTTCTTTTGCACCCCAGTCTCCAATCTCTGCTCTCTGTAACGGTCCTTCTGTACCACAGTCTCAAACCGCTATTCTCCGTAAGGGTCCTTATACACCCCAGTATCCAACCTCGGCTTTCTGTATCAGTCGTTTTGCACCACAGTCTCAAAACTCTGCCCTCTGTAACAGTCTTTCTGCAACTCAATCTGCAACTTCTGCTCTCTACAACAGTCCTTCTGCACCCGAGTCTCCATCCTCTGCTCTATGCAAGAGTCCTTTTGCACCCCAGTCTCCAAACATTTTCTCTTTGCAACAGTCCTTCTCCACTCCAGTCTCCAACCTGTGTTCTCTATAACAGTCCTTCTGTACTGCATTCTTTAAACTCTGCTCTCTGTAAGGCTTCTTATACACCCGAGTCTCCAACCTCTGCTTTATGTATCAGTTTTTCTTTACCCCAGTCTCCAACCTGTGCTCTGTGTAACTGTCCCTCTGCACCTTAGTCTTTAACCTGTGCTCTCTGCTACAGTCCTCATAGACCCCAGTCTCCAACCTCTGTTCTCTGTAACAATCCTTCTGCACCTCAGTCTTCAACCACTGCTCTCTGCAATGGTTTTTCTGCACCTGAGTCTCCAACCTCTACTCTCTGTAACAGTGCTTCTACACCTCAGTCTCCACCTTCTGTTCTATGTAAGATCCTTCTGCAATCCAGTCTCCAAACTCTGCTCTCTGTAACAGTTTTTCGGCACCTCACTATCCAAACTCTGCTCTCTGTAAAAGACCTTCTGCACCCCAATCTCAAAACTCTGCTCTCTGTATCAGTCCTTCTGCACCCCAGTGTCCAACCTCTGCTCTCTGCAACAATCACTCTGCATACCAGTCTCCAAGCCCTCCTCACTGCAATAGTCCTTATGCACCACAATCTCCAACATCTGCTCTTTGCAACAGTTCTTCTGTACCTCAGTCTGAAAACTCTGCTCTCTGCAATAATCCTTCTGCACCCGAGTCTCCAACCTCTGCTCTGTGTAACAGTCCTTCTGTACCTCAGTCTTCAACTTCTGATCTGTATCAGTTCTGCACCCCCGTCTCCCACATCTGCTCTTTGTAACTATCCTTCTTCACCACAGTCTTCAACCTCTGCAATGTGTAACAGTCCTTCTGCACCCCAGTGTCAACCTCTGCTATCTGCAAGGATCCTTCTGAATCCCAGTCTCCAACATCTGCGCTCTGCAACAGTCCTTCTGCACCCAAGTCTCCAACATCTGATCTCTGCAACAGTCCTTCTGCACCTCATTCTGGAAACTCTGCTGTCTCCAACGATCCTTCTGCACCCCAGTCTCCTAACTCTGCTCTCCGTAACAGTCCTTCTGCACCTCAGTCTCCAAACTCTGCTCCACGTAAGATTCTTCTGCAACCCAGTCTCCAAATTCTGCTCTCTTTAACAGCCCTTCTGCAACCCAGTCTCCAAACTCTGCCCTCTGTAACAGGCCTTCTACACCCCAGTCTCCAAACTCTGCTCTCTGTATCAGTCTTTCTGCACCACAGTCACAAAACTTCTGCTCTTTGGAACAGTCCTTCTGCAACTCAGTCTCCTACATCTGCTCTCTTCAACAGTCCGTCAGCACCCCAGATTCCAACTTCTGGTTTCTGCAACAGTCTTTCTACACCCGAGTCTCCAACCTCTGGTATCTGCAACAGTCCTTCTGCACCCCAGTGTCCAAACTCTGCTCTCTGAAACGATCTTTCTGCACCCCAGTCTCCAACCTCTGCTCTGTGAAAGATCCTTCTGACCCCAGTTTCCAAACTCTGTTCTCTGTAATATTCCTTCTCCACGCCAGTCTCCAACCTCTGCTTTCTGCAACGGTCCTACTGCACCCCAGTCTCCAACCTCTGTACTTTGCAACACTCATTCTGCTCCCCAGTCTCAGAACTCTGCTCTCTGTAACAGTATTTATGTACCGCAGTCTCCAAACTTTGCTCTTAGTAAAGGTCCTTTTGCACGCCAGTCCTCCACCTCTGCTTTCTTTGTCCATCCTTCAGAACCTCAGTCTCCAACCTCTGCTCTCAGAGAAAGTCATTCTGAAACCCATTCTCCAACTTCTGCTCTCTGCAAAAGTCCTTCTGAACAAAAGTATCCAATATCTGCTCTCTGGAAAACTCCTTGTGTACCCTAGTCTCCAACCTCTGCTCTCTGCAACAGTTTTTCTGTACTGCAGTCTCCAACTTCTGCTATCTGCAAAAGTCCTTCTGCACCTCAGTCTAAAAATTTTGCTCTTTCCAACAATCCTTCTGCACCCCAGACTTCAACATATGCTCTCTGTAACAGTCCTTCTGCACCTCAGTCTCCAAACTCTGCTCTATGTAAGATCCTTCTGCAACACAGTCTCCAAAATTTGCTCTCTGTAACAGTCCTTTTGTACCTCAGTCTCAACCCTCTGCTCTCTGTAACAGTCGATCTCCACCTCAGCCTGAAACCTCTTCTCTCTGCACGATCCATGAGAACCCCAGTCTCCAACAACTGCTCTCTCTAACAGTCCTTGTGCACCTCAGTCTCCAAACTCTGTTCTCTGTAAGATACTTCTGCCACCCAGTCTCCTAAATCTGCTCTCTATAACCCTCCTTCTGAACCCCAGTCTTCAACATCTGCTCTCTTTAACAGGCCTTCTGCACCCCAGTCTCCAAATTCTTCTCTCTGAAACGATCATTCTACACCTCATTCTCCAACGTCTGCTCTCTCTAAGATCCTTCTGCAACCATGTCTCCCAACTCTGCCCTCTCTAACAGTCTTTCTGCACCACTTCTCCAAACTCTCCTCTCCGTAACAGGCCTTCTGGACCCCAGTCTCTAAAGTCTGTTCTCTATAACAAGCCTTCTGCACCCTAGTCTCCAACCTCTGCTCTCTGCAACATTCCTTCTGCACCCCAGTCTCCAACCTGTGGTCTCTGCAACAGTCCTTCTGCACCTCAGTCTTAAAACACTGTTCTCTGCTACGATCGGTTTGCACCTCAGTCTCCAAACTCTACGCTCCTTAACTCTCATTCTGCACCTGGGTCCCCAACATCTGGTCTTTCTTAGATCCTTCTTCAACCCAGTCTCCAAACTCTATGATCTGTAACAGTCCTTCTGGAGCCCTTCTCCACACTCTGCTCTCTGTAACACGCCTTCTGCACCCCAGTCTCCAACCTCTTCTCTGTGTAACAGTCTTTTTGCACCTCAGTCTCCAAACTCTGCTCTCTCCAACCATCCTTCTGCACCCTAGTCTCCGACGTCTTCTCTTCTCAACAGTCCTTCTGCACCTCAGTCTCCAAATTCTGCACTCTGCAACAGTCCTTCTTAACCAAAGTCTCCAACGTCTGCTCTTTATAACGGTCTCTCTGTACCCCAATTTCCAACCTCTGCTTTCTGTAACAGTCCTTCTGCACTTCAGTCACCAAACTCTGCTCTCTGTAAGAGTCCTGCTGCACTTTAGTCTCCAACCTCTGCTCTCTGTTGCAGTCCTTTTGCACCTCAGTCTGAAACCTCTGCTCTCTGCACTATCCTTCTGCCCCCCAGTCTCCAATCACTGCTCTCTGTAACATTCGTCCTGCACCACAGTCACCAACCATTCCTCTCTGTAAGATCCTTATGCAACCCAGCCTGAAAACTGTGCTCTCTATAACAGTCGTTCTGCAACCCAGTCTCAAACCTCTGCTCTCTGTAGCAGGTCTTATGCACCCCAGTCTCCAAACTCTGCTCTCTGAAACAGTCCTTCTGCACGCCAGTCTGCAACCTCTGCTCTCTGTAAGTGTCCTTCTACACCCCAGTCTCACACCTCTGCTTTCTGTATCATAATTCTTCACCCCAGTCTCCAACGTCTGCTCTGTGTAACAGTCCTTCTGCATCTCAGTCTCTAACCTCTACTCTCTGCAACAGTCCTTCTACACCCCAGTCTCCAACCTCTGCTTTCTGCAACATTCCTTCTGCACCCGAGTCTCCAAATTGTGCTCTCTTTAACAGTCCTTCTGCACTGCAGTCTCCCACCTCTTCTCTCTTTAATGATCCTTCTGGAGTCCAGTCTCCACATCTGCTCTCTTCAACGATTCTTCAGGAACTCAGTCTCCAACTTCTGCTCTCTTCAACGATCTTTCTGCACCCCAGTCTTCAACCCTTGCTCTCTGTAACTGTTTTTCTGCACGTCAGAATTCAACTTCTGCTCTCTGCAACCGTCCTTCTGCACCCCTGTCTCCAACCTCTGCTAACTGCAAAGATCCTTATGCACCCCAGTCTCCAACATCTGCTCTCTGCAAAAGTCTTTCTCCAACCCAGTGTACAACCTCTGCTTTCTTCAACGGTCCTGCTGCAACCCAGTCTCCAACATCTGTTCTCTGCATCAGTCCTTCTACTCCCCAGTCTCCAACCTCTGCTCTCTGTAACAGTCTTTCTGTACCACAGTCTCCAACCTCTGCTCTTCGTAATGGTCCTTCTGCACCCCAGTCTCCAACATCTGCACTCTGAAACAGTTCTTCTATAAACCATTCTTCCACCTCTGCTCTCTGTATCAATCCTCCTTTATTGCAGTCTCCGAACTCTGCTATCTGCAACGGTCCTTCTGCACCCCAGTCTCCAACCTCTGCTTTTTCTATCAGTCCTTCTGAACACCAGTCTCCAAACTCTGCTCTCTGTAACAGTCCTTCTGCAACTCAGTCTCCAACACCTGCTCCTGGCAACAGTCCTTCTTAACCCCATTCTCCAAACTCTGCTATCTACAACAGTCCTTCTGCACCGCAGACTCCAAACTCTGCTCTCTGCAACAGTCCTTCTGCACCCCAGTATTCAACTTCTGTTCTCTGTAACAATCCTTCTTCACCTCAGTTCCCAAACACTGACCTCTGCAATGGTCCTACTGTACCCCAGATTATAGCCTCTGCTCTCTGCAGTGATCCTTTTGCACCCCAGTCTCAAACCTCTGCTCTCTGCAACAGTCCTTCTGACATCAGTCTGAAAACTCTGCTCTCTGCAAGGATCCTTGTGCACCACAGTCTCTAAATTCTGCTTTCTGAAACAGTTATTCTGCAACTCAGTCTCCAACCTCTGCTCTCTGTAACAGTCCTTCTGCACCCCAGTCACCATCCTCTGCTCTCTGTAAGATCCTTCTACACCCCAGTTTCCTAACTCTGCTCTCTGTAACATTCCTTTTTCACCCCAGTCTCCAACCTCTGCTCTCTGCAATGGTCCTTGTGCACGACAGTCTCCAACCTCTGTTCTCGGCAAAAGTCCTTCTGCATCCCAGTCTCCAAACTCTGCTCTGGGTATCATTTCTTCTGCACCTCAGTCTCCAACCTCTGCTTTATGTAAGATCTTTCTGCAACCCAGCCTCAAAACTCTGCTCTCTATAACAGTCCTTCTGCAACCCTGTCTCCAACCTCTGCTCTCTGTAGCACGCCTTTTGCAACCCAGTCTCCAAACTCTGCTCTCTGAAACAGTACTTCTTCACGCCAGTCTCCAACCTCTGCTCTCTTTAATGGTCCTTCTGCACTCCAGGCTCCCACCTCAGCTTTCTGTATCATAATTTTTCAAACGAATCTTCAACGTCTTCTCTGTTTAACAGTCCTTCTTCATCTCAGTCTCCAAACTCTTTTCTCTGCAGCAGTCCTTCTACACCCCAGTCTCAAAACTCTTCTTTCTGCAACATTCTTTATGTACCCCAGGCTTTAACCTGTTCTGTCTGTAACAGTCCTTCTGCAACCCAGTCTCCCACCTCTGCTCTCTGTACCGATCCTTATGCAGCCCAGTCTCCAACTCTTCTCTGTGAAATGATTCTTCTGCAACTCCGTCTCCAAATTCTGCTGTCTTCAAATCCTTCTGCACCTCACTCTTTAAACTCTGCTCTCTGAAACAGTTTTTCTGCACCTCAGTATACAAACTCTGCTCTCTGCAACAGTCCTTCTACACTCCAGTTTTCAACCTCTGCTCTGTGTAGCAGTCCTTCAGCAAACTAGTTTCCAATCTCTGCTCTCTGCAAGGATCCTTCTGCATCCCAGTCTCCAACATCTGCTCTCTGCAACTGTAATTCTGCACCCAAGTCTCCAACCTCTGCTCTCTGCAACGATCCTTCTGCACATTAGTCTCTAACCTCTGCTCTCTGCAATAATCCTACTGCACCCCAGTCACCAACCTATGCTCTCTGTAACAATCCTTCTGCACCACAGTCTCCAAAATCTGCTCTACGTAATATTCTTCTGCAACCCAGTCTCAAAACTCTGCTCTCTGTAACAGTCCTTCTGCACTCCAGTCTCCAACCTTCGCTCTCTGCAAAGATTTTTCTTCACCCCAATCCCTAATCTCTGCTCTCTGCAACAGTCATTCTGAACCCCAGTCTCCAACATCTGCTCTCTGCAACAGTCTTTCTGCACCTCAGTCTGAAAACTTTGCTCTCTGCAACGATCCTTGTGCATGCCAGTCTTTAACATCTACTCTCTGAAACAGTCCTTCTACACCCCTGTCCAAATGCAGAAGAATGAGACCTGAACTATCGCTCACCCTGCAAAAAATCAACTCAAAATGCATTAAAGACCCAGGCACTAGACCAGAAATTATGCAGTTTCAAGGAAAAAACAAAGTCAATACTCCAACCTACAGGCAGAGGCAATGACTTTCTCAATAGGATGCTAAAGCTCAGGAGATAACACCAAAAGTTAGCTAATAGGATGGCATCAAATTAAGAAGGTTCTGCCCAGCAAAGGAGACAATTAGAATATGAAGAGAGAACCTACGGAAAGGGAGAAAATCTTTATGAGGGTCTCTTCTAAAATAGGATGAATATTCAGAATATTAATAAAGAACTCAAAAATTTAACATCAAACCCACAGTTATTAAATAACCAAATTATAAAATAACCCAATTACCAAATGGAAAACTAAATGAACTAAAGAGACACGTCTTAGAAGAAAATATGTGAGTGGCCAACAAATATATGAAAATACTTGCAAGTCAAGACTACCCTGAGATTTCATCTCACTTCAGTGACAAAGGCAACCACCAAGAATACAAACAGAAATGAGTGTGACAAGGAGAGAATTGGAGAGAAAGTAGCACTCTCACACTGTTGGTGGGCATGTGAATCAGCACAACCACCATGGAAATCGGGATGGAGGATACTCAGGAGTAGCCATGGACCACCCTGCGACCCAGCTCTACCTCTGCTTGGTATTTATCACAGCAGATCGAAGTCATCATACTATAATGACACATACATGCCCATGAACTAGCCGAGGTGAAATCAGTGGACGAATGGATAAAGAACATCTGGTATATGCACACTGGAATTTCATTCAGCCATAAAGAAGAACGAAATTATGTCATGCTGGAAGATGGATGGATCTTCAGAACATTAATAGAAATAAACAACTCAGAAAGTTAAGTGCTGTTTGTTTTTCCTCTGTTAAAGCTAGATGGGGAAAAGGAAGGAAAGATGGGAAGGGAGTCTCATCATGAAAGTTGAAGGAAGATCAGTAGAGTCAAGGCACCAGGGGAAAAGGTGAGGAAAAGGAAAATATTGGAATGAGATTGGCCAAAGTTCACGGTTATTTTGTGTGCATGTTCAAATATGTGTCAGCAAATTCCACCATTATGGACCACTACAATGCACCAATGAAGTGTGAAAAGAAGAGTTTCACATTACATGGGACAGGCACTATTCTAGGAGGGTGCCCATTTTTGCCCATCTATAAATACCACGATCATTTACCACTGTCAAAAATCTCTACAGATTCGAATGTTCTGATCACTGTTCCACAACATGGCCTCTTCTACTTCAGGGTCCCCTTATTCTCACTGAAATCAGGGAGTCCGTTTTAACGATGCCATCTGTTAATGTCTTCCCAGGCTGCCAAGAACAGCGGCTGCAGGGATCACATAACACGCCATCCAACACCTTATTTATTTCTGATCACAATCCTCTCCATTATTCCAGGATCATATTGGTCATTGAACTTAAGCAAACACTGAGTCCAGATTTCAGTCCATCAACCATAGAGAGTCTAATAGCCACTCCTCGTGGCTCAGGAAAATACTTGGCCCTAACATTTCTGGTGATTACGTCCCTGTGACTGCATTCAAGATGATCCAGCAACATGTCCTGACTTCTTTGGTCTAGAAGACTCTAACAAATTCCCTTATATATTCTTAAGGCTCCTATTAACAAAATACAGTAAAATATTTACCTTTTATTTTGGTGTGACCCTTATACTCTCCTGGGCTATATTTTATACTCTTACCTGAGGCGTTCTAGGATCAGACCCCAATTAAGAATCTGGTTATAATGTGGAATGATGGATGAGCATCTTATAGACAATTGGGCTGGGGATGTGGCTCAAGCAGTAGTGCGCTTGCCTGGCACGTGTACGGCCCGGGTTCGATCCTCAGCACCACATACCAACAAAGATGTTGTATCCGCCGAGAACTAGAAAATGAATATTAAAAATTCTCTCTCTCTCTCTCTCTCTCTCTCTCTCTCCCCTCTCCTCTTCTCTTTTCCCCTCACTCACTCTCTCTTAAAAAAAAAAAATACAACTGCCCAGGAAGAGTCACCATAGGGTCTTCAATTTAGGGAAAGCTAGTCTCCTCGGGGGAGGAGGGGCTGATTCTGACAGCAAAGAGGGTTAATAGAGATTTCAGGGTTCAAGGCTCTGAGATTTGCCTAATTCCACTGGTATTTTGCCATTCTAATTAACAGGGTCTCAATCATTCCCCCATTAATGTCCTAATTGACATAGGAGAGACCTGGAGAAATTGTGGATTTATAATTTTCTTTGTACTTCTGCAATTTGGAGAATTGGATGTTTTATTCTGATATTAACCTTTATCAGTTTTCAGAGAGAAAATATTTCTGATGATCTGAACCTGACTTGAAGGAGGAATATAATGCTTGAACCTATCATTTTCTTTTTGTAAGTCTTCCACTCCAGTCAGTAACAGCAGTCTGTAGTCATGTTGTAATGTTCATTCCCACCCTGAAGGTCGATGGTGTTATTCCAAAGCTCAGTTTTCCATAGACATTTGATTTCAGGCCACGATAACTTAATGTCTATGTTGGGTCATTGCACACCAGGAATTATCAGGTCTCTTTTCCCATGGGCTGTGACATCATCAAAATATTCAATTCTCTCAGGTCAGACATCCAAACTACCTCCTCAGATCTGTTATCTAGAACCATCTCTGATGTAAACCACTATTGTGGTAAGTCCCACCATGGTCAGGTAGAGATGAAGAACGACTCTTGATGTCTTAGGGTAGAGGAAGTTGACAAAAAAAAAGTTATAAAATGGTTCGGAGATCTGGAAGAAAAAAGGAAAATAGAACAGGTGACACCACCCCATATATGGAAACCCTAACTTCTGTAGAAAGAGACGCTCATTCCACGCTACTGTGACCCACATTAAGAAACAGCTGTTTAGGAGCCTGCACACACAGCTCCTGGCACCAAAGAGGTTAGTTCCTGCATCTACAGGGCTTGTTTGCTGCTGCTGCTATGGGATCCAAAAGAACCCGCTTTCTTCCATTCCTTTTTTCCTCTCTGCCTAGTGTTTGGCTGATCTTAACAGAACCTCCTAAAATGGAGGCCTCTAGGCAGGGGAGTGTGGGAAACGAGGTTCTTGTACTTTCGGTCTCTCTGGTGTGGGGAAAACACAGAAGGACAGAGATGGTGCTGAACACCCACACAAGGTGTCCGACACACTTGAACCCAAAAGTGCTAAAAGGGTATTTGTGAAAAGAGAGCAGAGAAAAGAGTCTCAGAGATTTTAAAAGCGGGAGTTGGAGTTGAAGCTCCAGATACAGACTCTCTAACCAGGTGCCTACAAGTCCCTGGATTGATTGCTCATTTCCAATGGTATCATAGCTACAAATCAGAGAAAAAGAGACCATGACGAGAATGGACTGAGAGCACCCCAAACAAGCTTGTTAATCTGCAGCAACATGGAAAACAATATTGTATACAGAGATGCCTGGACTATGGAAAGAGACGTATAGGAGTGACTTTAGAGAGAGCATAACTTCTCACAGACTTTTGCATGTGTGCTCTTTTGTAAGAATAAATGGAGACTTGGTCAAAACCAGCTATCAACCCCTGTGTCTCATTGAATCTGCAGTATCTTCCTCCTAACACTGTGCTTCACTGTGATGATTTTTTTTGTATGTTTGTTATTTCAAGTAATAAGTTTTCATTGTGGAAAAATGAAGAAAATGCAGAAAGTTATTCAGAAGAATAGAACAGGTCACAAAATGAAAGCTCTCTTTGCATTCATCCCATTCTACCTCTATCTATCTTTAAAATATCCAAAGCAAAATTTCCCAATATTGTTGTACTCTATTTAGTTGTTTGCCTTGTAATCTTAATTTCCTAACATAAAATTAAGTTAATATCTCCCTTTTTATTTAACATAGAAACCTTCCATTCCATTTACTATCATAAATATTGGAATAGAAGCTTTCATACATATGTATCTGTGATCAACTCTGATTATTTCTTAAAGGTAAAATTATAAGTAACCTGCTTTTAAATACATTGATCTAATTTTTTCAGTAGAATCTTTTATTTTTTTAAGTTTAATAAGATAAAAGAAATTTTGACAAATGATAAATACTTAGGTATGTTTTTTTCTTCTGTATTATAAGATTTACCTCACCAAACATTACATTTCCTGAAAAAAAAATGATTGATAAAATTACTGATTTTCTATCATGTTACCCATGCTAATCCATGATCCATTGTTTTGAACTAAAATTTCTGTTTCTTTTTCAATCTTAAATGAAAAATATTATAGTAAAACAGTAGGCTCTTGGTCCAGATAGATGTGGATTGAAATCCATCTGTTGTTTATTAGATGTTGTTTGTAAAAAAGTCAGCTCATCTCTATTCCTCAGTTTTTTCCTTTCTTAGGATATTAATGATGTCTATTTCACAACTGCTGAAAAAAGTTTTGAGATAATATAAGTTATGTGTCTGGCACATTACATTTACTCAATGCCTTTTATCAAGTTAGAAAATGTCTATCCATTTTTACTAGTAGGTTTTTTTTTTTTTTTTTGGTGTATGTGTGCTGGGTTTTGAATTAAGAGCCTTAGGCATACTAAGCATGCACTCTAGCACTGGACTTTGCCCCTAGTTTCATTTAGTTATAGTTTTTATCATAAACAGATATTGAATTTTCTTATTTTCTCTGCATCTATTGAAATGATATATATTTTTTTTATTTAGTCTGTTATTATGGAAATTCGGTTGATTGAATTTTTGAATATTGAACCAGCCTTGCATTCTGGGATTGATCTCAATTGACTGTAATGTTATCCTTATTCTATATGGCTGAGTTCAGTTTGTTAATATTGTTCCCTGCTTGCTTTTGTGTATTCTATTTTCGCTGTTCTCCAGAGATAATCTATTTCTTGAAGAATTCTCATCTGTATTCTACTGTTATTTTCAGTCAATGCATGTTAGTGGACTAGTGGGAAACAGAGAAGGGATTTCTGATGTTTCCACGAAGCCCTGCCTTAGGTACTGTAAACACAGTCACAGGGATATGGCCTTCACAGTGACCCACTTTCTAGCAATATGGCTGAGCCTAGTTCTTATTCCTCCCGACGTTAGACATTTCGGCCTGTTCCTTTCCATAGCTGCAAAGGTTTTCCTTTGAGTGTCCTAATGTAACAGTTTCTGTTACTCTTGCCCCTGAAGATTACAGCTTTTGTTCTATGCAAAAAAACAGGAAATGGGTCTGGGAGAAGTTTTGGCTTCTGTTGCTGCTCTTTGTCCCTTCACCTATCCAAGAAATGATACCGTTAAAGACAGTTTCTCAGAATACTTCCCTATCTTCCTGGGAGCATTTGGTGAAATTCATGGAGAAAAAGAAAAAAATACAAACATCTTATTTCTATAGCCCTCTGGGTTTTTATGCTCTTAAATCAGTATATACTTAGTCTTTAGCAATCCATTAACCATTTTTTACTTGAGTTTTTTTTATAAATAAACTCCTATGTATCAGGTTCTTCCATAGTTAAAAAAATGCCTGGATTATTTTGGTTGCTTATCTCTCCCTAGACTTTGGTTAGTTGTTTGCCTTATAATCTTCATCCCTAATAAAGTCAAGGAAAGTCATTAATTTGCATTTTCTTCTGCTCTTTTTGGTTATTATAATAATGAAAACAACATGCTTTCTAGATATTTCGATAGATACTCAAGGTGAAATTTGAAGTCTATACACTTACTTTTCAAAAATATTTAGTAATTTTAATTTAGTTAAATATGTAGTTATTCTATTCAAAATAATCCCATTCCTAGCATATTTCCAAGGAAATTAATGCACAGTTCACAAAAATTCTTGTGTAAAAATTCATAATAACTCAATCAAATATTATGCCTTCAGCCGAAGGACAGAAGACAAATCACGGTTTATCATGCAGTGAAATAATTTAGTTACTTTAGAAACACAAATACTGGAACATTAATAACATTGACAAATCTAAAAAAATTATTTGGGGGAAAGAAGCTAGATACAAAATATATACTGTATGTTTCCTTTAAATAAAGTTCAAAAATTAGCAAAACAGCTCTAATGGTCAAGTAATAATGGTGGTCTTTTTTTTTTTAATTTGAGCTCAGGGGTGATATCAGTTGAAGCATGAAGGAATTTTCTAAAGTGATGGAAATGTTTTATATCCTGATTTTTGGTAGTTCATATATATGTAAAATATTATAAATATTTTAATATATATTATTAAAATATTATAAACCTGTACAGTTTAGATCTGTGCATTCTTTGAGTACAAATTATAGTTCAATTTTTAAAAATAGCCTTATTTTTAAATAAGTAATTAATGGTTAAGAGTGGTTTAGGATTACAGGATTACCTGCCTGTAATCCCAGGTACTTGGGAGACTAAGGCAGGAGGATAATAAATTTGAAACTCTGCAAGGCCCCCTGCCAAAAATAATTGAAAGGGCTGGGGATATAGCTTCATGGTAGAGTGCCACTGGGTTCAATCCCCAGTACTGCAGTAAGTAAGTAAGTAAGTAAGTAAGTAAATTGATAAATAGAAGTGAAAGCGTTTTTTTAAGATGATGTTTAACTCAGGATTGGTTGGAACCACATCTAAATATTTTTATAGGTCTCTAAGAGGTTAAGTATTTTCTCCCATTTTTTGCATTTCTCTACTTCTTTTTTACCACAGTGATAGTCCAGGACATATCACATTTTACAAGTGACATCAGTTGTTTCCTGATCACGATCTGTTTGAAGCAGTGAATGTGATTGGTGGGTGCATTCGGTCTGTATCACAGATACAAAGCCTTGCTCACCATGATGGATGGGCGTGTGCATGTGTGTGTGGGTGTGTGTGTGTGTTGTTGGTTGTGGGATTGGTCTTGACTGAGAACACTGTCTTATAGTTAGTGGGATGGCAAGTTGGCATCTCAGGCAACATTGATGGCAGAAATCTCAAAGAATATAGCAGGAATCTGCCATCTAAGGCTCAGCAAGCTCAGAACACTTGGTTATCCTAATTGCTGTAAATGGAAAGATCCTCACTATTGAGCTTCTCTGAGAGCTGCATCACACTGGGACGGGAGGAGGGAGCCCATTTCCATAGAGATGTACCCTCTTTCTATGGAGACTCCAGCTAGGCTTCAAGGGGCTTGTGGGATAGTACTAGTGGATGCTGCTAAGCCCTGGGTCATTCTGAGGAGCCTGCTACTTCAGGGGAGGTGGCAGGGTATCAGCCTCTGGGGCCGGTACTAGGCTCTGTGAAGTTGTATCAGGCCTGATTTCTAAGCAAGGTACTTGGCAATAGGAACCTCAGAAAATGTCCCACCCCCACCATGCCATGGGTGAGAGAGCCCAGGTGTGTCTCTGGAAGCCAGGCTTGGGTATGAGCATGGACATCAATGATTGCAGAGTATCAACAATAGGGGTCCATAAATCTCTTTCAGGTGAGTGCAGATTGAAAACAGGGACATCTGGAGGGAGATAGACTGGGTTTTAGAAAATCATCAGATCTCTAGGTCTAGAACACGCAGATAGACCCACTCATGGAATTGTGCGTGTGAGTCCAAGGAGCAGGGGTCGATTACTATGAAACCTGGTTCCCCAGGTTTTAGATACACCTGTTTAGTTCAAAAGAGTGTTCTGAGTGCTAAACCAAGATCAAAATGAAGTGGTCTGTATCTGAAGATGTGCTGTGTTGAAGGTGGGAGAAAATCTCTGAAGCCCTCATGGAGAAGGATATGGAGAACTTTAAAGTCCTAGTTAAAGAGGACATGGTAAAGACAACAAATCAGTTTGGGCAGGCTGGCTAGCTTTTGGGATCACTCAGGAAAACAGGAATATGTGAGGAATAGCAGATGTAGAGGAGGCTTTGGCGAATTTTATTTGAGTAATGTTGAATGTGAGTTATCTGTGGGATAATCACGTGGAAATGCCCTTCACAGACAGCCTAGAACTGCAGGTGTGGATTTGGGAGTCATTGTCTTGAAGGCAACTGTTACAGCAAAGTGTGAATATGAAATCCCCCAGGATAATAGAGAAAGTAGAGAAGAAAATAGAGAAAGTAGGGATTCTTGTGATACTTGGTGTTAACAAAAATTGTAGTAAAAGTTTATCCAGAAATGACTAAAAACACCACACTATCTAGGTCAGTTGTAGGTGTTGCTTTCTCTAAATAATTTCCCTAAACAAGAGGTTACCTTATTAGCATTGATTTATAATAAATCAACTTTGAAATGGAGCTGGAAGCTACATGTACTTGACATTTCTTACATTCTCTGTTTTCTCTATCAACTACCTGGATGAACTTCAAGTCATTTAGAAATCAGTGACATGTACTTTCTTTTAACTCCCTGTATCAAAAAGATCAATATGACAATCTCTTTTATAGGTAGATATCTAGATGTTTTCAGAAAAAAAAATAAAATTCCACATAGAAGGCAGTTCCAGCAGATTTTACTATGGGAAATTGGTACATGGTCTGTGGATGTGTAAAAGAGAAAACTAAACGTAAATGTTTAGGGATTTAAAAATACAATCTCTGAAGTTGTGCATACTGCTATTGTAAAGGTCTTATTATCCCCATTTTACAGAAAAAAGAATTGAAATTAATGCACGATATATTAATGCAAGTAGGAAAACATCAATGAATCCTTTTAATTTGCATAATGTACATTAATTTGTACATTTAATATGTATTAACAATTATGATTTAAGAAACAAAATAAGAAATTGACTCAGAAAATTTATCATGTAATAACTCTTATTTGTAGTGATACTTTGTTACCTCATGATAATACCATATATTAGTAAACTGTCTTATTATCTTCAATGCCCAGACATTTTTGTCTTTGGTTCTAATAATACATTGCACATGATTAATAGGCCAACACAGAATTCATTAAAATTCCAAATCTCAGGGCCTTAAGAAGCTTAAAGTATTTAAATTTCAATAGAAAGTCGGTGCTTCAGTTAAGCACAACTAATTTTAAAATCTAAATATAAACAAAATAAAATAAATAAGTCTAGAGTCTTAAAAGAAGAACTTTCTTTTTATTGCTTTGGCAATAAATGAAATGTTTTGGTGACTAACCTTATGGATTCATTTCCTCAAACGAAAAAAAAAATGGGTATGACAAAAACGAGGAAGAATGGTGTGATCATGAAAACACTTATGCACATCAGGGAAACAATGATTCCAATTTGATCTCAATAGCACAAGCAATGATTAAAATTTTTAAATCCAATTTTCATGTTGCCCAGTAAATTGCTTAAAACACACACACACACACACACACAGACACACACACACAGTACAAGGTCAATTTATTCAGAAAAAATATCTGAATGATATCAGGTGCTTTTGGCAATGTGAATTTATTACTGGGAAATCTTTGAGCTATCTGGCCTGGCCCAGAGTCGTCCTCATATACTTCCATGTGGTGTGGGTGCTTGGAGCCAAGGAAAAGATCAGAGATCATTGTGCAAATCTGTTGGCCTCAGTCAGTGAGTTCCAAGTGTTCCTAGTGATGCTGGTCCAAGGACACACTTTGGGGGAGGCTGGGCTCTTTCACCTACCATGCAGGGATGCCCTTACCCCTAACTGGTAGGTTTAAAATCTTAATGAATTCACCAGGAAAAAGCCTCCTTCCTGTCTTGGAGATTCAGCACTCAATTCAGCATTTAACATCTCTTTCAGTTCTGTTTTTTGGGGCCGGGGTGTACGGGGGCAGTTACCAGAGATTGAACTCAGGGGCTTGACCACTGAGCCACATCCTCAGCCCTATTTTATATTTTATTTAGAGACAGGGTCTCACTGAGTTTCTTTGTGCCTTGTTTCTGCTGAGGCTGTCTTTGAACTCACTATTTTCCTGCCTCAGCCTCCTGAGCTGCTGGGTTACAAGCCTGCACCACTGTGCCAGCTCTTTCAGTTCTTTTTATTTCACCCGTGCTTCTTCTAGCATAAAGGGGAAAGGGAAGAAAAATTATTACCTCTTACGATATGTCAGAGCCTTCTAGTTATAAAATTCTTCAAAATAAAAAATTCTCTTTTCCATTTAGATTTTAAAATTTCTTTTCTTGGTAGTGGTTAGTTTCAATTCAAACCATTTTGTTCCTATACAGGGTCTAATTTAGTCGTAAGCCAGATCTACTAAGAAACTGAAAGAGGATAAGATCTCATCCCTGTCCTGCTGCGCCCCTCCCCTGACTCAGGCAATGGCAAGGCCCTACTGAGGTGGATGGCGCAAGTCGTCCATTCTCTGGAGGAGCGCAGTATTATTCTGGGAATGGGCTGATTTGTTTTTGTATTCCTTTAATAAGTATAGTTTTGATTTCTCATATGACCATTAAGTATAAAGGAAAAATCGTGACTTTCCCAATTAATGCAACTACTTCTATAGCATAGATCTGTTTGCTCTAAATGCAATAATTCAGCTGTGGAGTGTAAATTGTTAATGTCTAAAGAAAAACTCCCTGTATTCCTGTCAAGGAAGTTTTTGAGAAATTAAATTTAAATCTAGAGAAGGAAAATAAATGTTAAGAAGATAGATTAGTGCTTAGTACTGGGCAACTTGTTCTTGTTCCTGTGCACAATGGTTTGCGCCCATACTTTTGTTTGATTACAAGTAATAACAAATCAACTACTTGCCATTACCATGGCACCGGTTCCAGTCAGTAAGTCAAGAAAGAATAGTCAAGGTATAGGCCAAAAGTTTGCGACATTTGTAACTATTATTAAAAGTTAACTAAGCAGAAACAGCTCAAAGCAAAACTCGAACTGAAAGTACAAATGCTTGCTTATGCATAAGCCAAGATACATTCTTCTATTCTAATTGTAGCTACGTAATATTTTGTTTTGTTTGAATAATGATTCCTGTTTTGTAACCACAAAGTACTGTAAGCCTGCCAAAATTAAAAGTATATATGATCAACTTCACAAGTAAAGATTGGGATCAACACCTTCACTTTGGTGTCTGTGTTGTTTCTCCACTCCCTCTTTCGCTGACTCCTCACTATCTGTTCCTCTCCTGAGACCCCCTGTTGGAGCTGGTCTCCGACACTGTCCTTCAACCAACTTACAATCTAATGGGAAGATGAACTCAATATGTGCAGGAAACTTGGTAACAATTCTATGTAATCTACAAATTATCATTATTTTCCCTTAGTGTTTGCTTGGGCAGCTTTGGGAATGGAGCTCTTAATAATTGTCAAAACCCCTCATTCCATCTTGAATATGTGCTCCTCCAGGTCCTCGATGGGCCTCTCAATTGGGTTCTAAACACTAGGGCAACACTAAATGTGCACATGTGTAAATGTGCACTCAGTAAAGGTTTGAAGAATGAAGAAGGCCTG